>NC_056747.1:705665615-705695615 GCF_019279795.1 Protopterus annectens
AGACATCAGTTTCTTCCTTTTGTTATACAATCAGTTTATACTAGATATACACCAAGGTGGCTTGTTTTTTCGGGAGGGCCTGGCTTTAATCTGGTAGGTATAGCCTAGTCTATACAGTTGCTAAGATGATTATACAGGGCATTTGTGTACATCTCTGCATAGAAGTCATTATTTCCTATGATTGCAGGGGGTATAAAACTTTTTATACCATCACTTATTAGGGTGTAGTTTGCTTTGAAGAAGTTCCTTAGTTTTGTTGCTCCTTTGCAGGTGTGGAGGTCCAATAGTTTCTTTGAATGAGACTGATTTATGGTCTGGCTTTATCAGGAAGGGAATCACACAAGGGTCAGTGCAGTGACTACCCATGTTGGTAAATACCATGTCAAGGACATTACAACCCCTTGTGGGGGTGCAAACTATCTCTTTCAGAATATATGCATTGACAATGTCCAGGAAACTCTGGGTCAGCATGTTTGAGCTTGTGTATGTTACCCAGTCAATGGAGGGATAACTGAAATCTCCTATGACTAAGGTGTAGGGCTGCATGGCGAGTGACTCCAATAAGTCCAGGTAGGCATTGTGCTTTTCTTGGTTCACAGAGGGGGACCAATAGCTAGCAATGATGTGATAGGGTGTTTTACCTATAGTTAATTGGGCATGGAGTAGCTCGAGAGAGTAATACTGTTTGATCAATCTTGAGGTGTATTTGGTTTAATGAAGATGGATACACCTTCACCTTTGGTTCTTTCACTCACTTTCTGAGATCTGAACATGTGGAAGGTATTGTAGTCTTGCACAGCTGGGGTGCTCTCTGCGGCCTTGAACCATGTTTCAGTGACTGCACAGACATCAGCATCTTCCAAGGTGATGAGTGCTTCCAGGGAGTGCAGTTTTGAGTTTAGACTCCTAGCATTAAGCCGCAGAACCTTGATTTTCTCTCGAGTGGATTTTGCTATGTCTAAAGTTTTCTCATTTTGACATTGCCTAAAAAAGGCACTATGGTGGAGGAAAGCACCTTAGCCAATATCCAAAAGCCTAGAGGAGACAGGTGCAAACCATTGCTTGCAAAGCAGCGTGGCTTGTTGGCCTTGTCTTCCCAGGCTGACAAACACTGGATCCCCCTGGAATGACACCAGAAGCTAAGCCAATTGTTGAAGTCAATCATTTTTTGTTAATGTTATGGCATCATCCTGGGTGAAGGTAGAATGATGCTTAGGGCTAGGGTCATACCTGCCTGGGACACATAATCTGAGAGTTCAGCCATGTTTCTCTTCATATAGTCCAGGGCGGTATGTCTCAAGTCATTCGCCCCAACATGGACTATGACAGAGTCATAATGGTACTTAATGTTGAGTGACCTGAGTGCATGCATGATCTGATGGATCCTGGCACCTGATAGGCAGCTGACTGTGACCTCCTTGTCCAGCCTGGTGAGGGGGAGCATCTGTGTGTCTAACTACAAAGTCTCCTATGACCAAAACATTGTTTTTTTGAGGTGTTTTGCCTTAGAGCCTTATTTGGTGAGACACTGATATGTGTGTTGTTTTGGGCAGTTGCTTATATGCATGTTAAAGTGTGGACAGATAATTTGCACTTGGGAGGTCTCTGATCTTTTGTTAGGCTTCTAGGGAGCACCACATATGTGGTTTATACACTGTGTCCTGCACTTGTGTGAGAGGTGGAGTGCATGAGCAGACAACCTGTTTGATGTCTGTTTTTTTGTTACATGAGAGGATTGTTTCCAAATTGATAGTGTAATTACATCTCTCACATATGGCATTTGTTTGTTTCAGGACTACATAGCTGTGAGTATAGATGAGGCAATTACTACATTGCCTCAGGATGTCCAAGTCAATCAGTATGGCGGAGAAATGGTGGGAAAGTGACCATCCATAGTGGTAGGTTTATACCATAGAACTGCTGGGGAGTGGGTAAGATAGATCAGTTTATGATGTAGGAATAACACAGAGGCTTATTCGGTTGGCAGATTAGGGTGAAGAGCTGTAACAATGCTGCTCCACAGTCTACCCATAACAAAGCCAAACTGGGTTGAGTCTGGAGTCTGAAGGTCACCTATGTTCTTGTTGATAAGGTCCATGATGATCTTTTCCATGGCCATGCAGATGAGGCTGGATAGACTTATGGGTCTACAGCTGCCATGGTCGGTCAAAGCCCCTTTATGTAAGGGGATTACTGTTATGGTTCTCAATTCTGCTGCTACAAGGCCAGTTCTCAGACTATGGTTAAAGAGAACAGCAAGTGACAGCTAGGTCCTGTTTTGATTGCTTAGTAAGAAACCTGGGATGTTATCTGGTTCCACTGAGGATGTGTTTTGGGGCTTGGAGAGTTGATCTCTAAAGATACTAGGTAGAGAACTGGTGTCAGGTATGCTTTGGGGTATGGCTGGTGGGGATACGAGGAGGGGAGTGAAATCTGCACCATATCTGTCAGTTAGCAGGTTGGCAATTTCCTCCAGTATAGTGTGAGTGGTACCATCTACTACCAATTTGGCACATAGCTGGGAACTCCTTTTTAGATTTTGGGTGTAGTTAAAGAATGCCTTATGATTATCCTTTGCTATGGGTGCTATTTTAGCTTCATAATTAGCTTTAGAGGACTTTACAAGACTTCTGGTTTGCTTGTTCAGTCTGTGGAGGGAATTTGTCGTCTCCTCAGCAGAGGCAGTTGCCACTTGTCCTTAGACATCAGTTTCTTCCTTTTGTTATACAATCAGTTTATACTAGATATACACCAAGGTGGCTTGTTTTTTCGGGAGGGCCTGGCTTTAATCTGGTAGGTATAGCCTAGTCTATACAGTTGCTAAGATGATTATACAGGGCATTTGTGTACATCTCTGCATAGAAGTCATTATTTCCTATGATTGCAGGGGGTATAAAACTTTTTATACCATCACTTATTAGGGTGTAGTTTGCTTTGAAGAAGTTCCTTAGTTTTGTTGCTCCTTTGCAGGTGTGGAGGTCCAATAGTTTCTTTGAATGAGACTGATTTATGGTCTGGCTTTATCAGGAAGGGAATCACACAAGGGTCAGTGCAGTGACTACCCATGTTGGTAAATACCATGTCAAGGACATTACAACCCCTTGTGGGGTGCAAACTATCTCTTTCAGAATATATGCATTGACAATGTCCAGGAAACTCTGGGTCAGCATGTTTGAGCTTGTGTATGTTACCCAGTCAATGGAGGGATAACTGAAATCTCCTATGACTAAGGTGTAGGGCTGCATGGCGAGTGACTCCAATAAGTCCAGGTAGGCATTGTGCTTTTCTTGGTTCACAGAGGGGACCAATAGCTAGCAATGATGTGATAGGGTGTTTTACCTATAGTTAATTGGGCATGGAGTAGCTCGAGAGAGTAATACTGTTTGATCAATCTTGAGGTGTATTTGGTTTAATGAAGATGGATACACCTTCACCTTTGGTTCTTTCACTCACTTTCTGAGATCTGAACATGTGGAAGGTATTGTAGTCTTGCACAGCTGGGGTGCTCTCTGCGGCCTTGAACCATGTTTCAGTGACTGCACAGACATCAGCATCTTCCAAGGTGATGAGTGCTTCCAGGGAGTGCAGTTTTGAGTTTAGACTCCTAGCATTAAGCCGCAGAACCTTGATTTTCTCTCAGTGGATTTTGCTATGTCTAAAGTTTTCTCATTTTGACATTGCCTAAAAAAGGCACTATGGTGGAGGAAAGCACCTTAGCCAATATCCAAAAGCCTAGAGGAGACAGGTGCAAACCATTGCTTGCAAAGCAGCGTGGCTTGTTGGCCTTGTCTTCCCAGGCTGACAAACACTGGATCCCCCTGGAATGACACCAGAAGCTAAGCCAATTGTTGAAGTCAATCATTTTTTGTTAATGTTATGGCATCATCCTGGGTGAAGGTAGAATGATGCTTAGGGCTAGGGTCATACCTGCCTGGGACACATAATCTGAGAGTTCAGCCATGTTTCTCTTCATATAGTCCAGGGCGGTATGTCTCAAGTCATTCGCCCCAACATGGACTATGACAGAGTCATAATGGTACTTAATGTTGAGTGACCTGAGTGCATGCATGATCTGATGGATCCTGGCACCTGATAGGCAGCTGACTGTGACCTCCTTGTCCAGCCTGGTGAGGGGGAGCATCTGTGTGTCTAACTACAAAGTCTCCTATGACCAAAACATTGTTTTTTTGAGGTGTTTTGCCTTAGAGCCTTATTTGGTGAGACACTGATATGTGTGTTGTTTTGGGCAGTTGCTTATATGCATGTTAAAGTGTGGACAGATAATTTGCACTTGGGAGGTCTCTGATCTTTTGTTAGGCTTCTAGGGAGCACCACATATGTGGTTTATACACTGTGTCCTGCACTTGTGTGAGAGGTGGAGTGCATGAGCAGACAACCTGTTTGATGTCTGTTTTTTTGTTACATGAGAGGATTGTTTCCAAATTGATAGTGTAATTACATCTCTCACATATGGCATTTGTTTGTTTCAGGACTACATAGCTGTGAGTATAGATGAGGCAATTACTACATTGCCTCAGGATGTCCAAGTCAATCAGTATGGCGGAGAAATGGTGGGAAAGTGACCATCCATAGTGGTAGGTTTATACCATAGAACTGCTGGGGAGTGGGTAAGATAGATCAGTTTATGATGTAGGAATAACACAGAGGCTTATTCGGTTGGCAGTTTAGGGTGAAGAGCTGTAACAATGCTGCTCAGTGTGCAGCTGAGTAGCCTGCAGAGCAACAGGGGACTTGGGAAGATCCTACTGACAGATGTTGAGGGAAAATGTAAGTTTCCAGGCATTTGTGTCTATACAGGGCAGCACTAACCCACACTGTGTGATGCACAGCTATCTGCAAATGTGAGGCTTAAATACAGGCAAAATTCAGCAGTTTTAAAACAAACTACACATGGAAACGGCTCAAACTGAGCCTGAGCCTTTCTCCAGCATTCTCCAACTCAGATGGAACCTAAGTTATACACTTTTGTCACAAGGGTGCAGGGATGCCCTCTTAATGTAAGATGACTGGTTTAGAGCACAGTGATATCAAACTGTCTAGATTCAGCAAGTCAGAATCTAGCCTGTGCTACATAAGGCAGTAGTACAGAATTTGAAAGTGCAAAACAAATGCAAACACAATCAGCAAAAATGAAGCAGCAATTCAAATAAATACAGTTAACAAAGTGCAATACAGGCTTTAAATATACTTATTTCTCTGTTGTTTGTAGTGGATGCCTTGGATTTCAGTTGAGATGCACTCCAGATCTCTGGCTAAAGTCACCAAAATCTGAACAGCTCCAATTAACTGAGGGCAAACCCACACAAATGTGTGGCTTAAATACATGCAAAATTCAACAGTTTTAAAACAAACTACCAATAGGAAACCCCCAAACTGACCCTTTCTTCTGCAATCTCCAACTCAGATGGAACCTGAGCTACACACTCCTGCCACAAGGGTGCAGAGAGTCCCTCTTAATGTAAGATGGTTGGTTTAGAGCACAGTGATACCAAACAGTCTATATTCAGCAAGTCTGAATCTAGCCTATGCTATATAAGGCAGTAGTACAGAATTTCAAAGTGCAGAAAAATAATGCAGGCACAATCAACAAAAATGAAACAAAATTTAAATATTAAGGAGGAGAATAAGTTCTTCTTGTAAAACTCAAATGAAAACCACCCATTAACAACATATTAACTAGATCCAAAAAAGGGAAGAAGAACAATAATAACAAAAAATAGCACCCCTTGGAAGGTGTAACGTCCGTGCACTGGCCCACTAATCAAGGAGCCTCAATCCTCACCACTAACAGCAGTGAGAGGCATCCACATTTGGGAGGGATAACAAATATACACACAGTACAGTACAATTTCCCTTAAGAGCACACAGAGCTCACAGTCAGTCTTGGGCTGTTTTTTCCCTTTCTCTCCAGATCCCCAATAAGACTCCCCACTGGCACAGCTATAGGGTACAGATCTCAGCCTAGTGGTCAAGCTAATACTTCCAGCACCCTCTCTGTCCAACCAGTGCTTTGTGTCCCTGCCCAAGTAGCTGACACACACACACTTTGAGATATGAGTTATATACAAACACACAGACACTCCTGGGGAAGGCTGGCACAGGTTCTCCAGCTATGCCCCTTCCTGCCAGGCTATAAGGTAATAATCACCACCACCAACCACTATCAGCTACCAATAAGGCCCTTACCAAGGGGTGTCCAATTATTAGTGTGCAATATTATTATCCAAATGGTACGTGTAACTGAACAGCAAGGCTTATTGGAGTGGCTTAGTACAGTATCACTATACACATGCAATGTACTCTAGAGCTTAAATTATCTCTACACAAAACAACCACAGTTGAAATGTTTAAAAATATTTAATAATAAATAATAAGAACACAAGACAATACTTCTTACAACACAGTGCTAGTCAAGAGTTCAGAGATCACAGGGCAAATGTTTAAAATAATACAGTAGAATAGTTCTGACATCAATACAGAAAACAACTAGTCTAATCTTCCTATTTCCTAGCTACATCTAAGAGCAATCACAGTTCTAGAAATAAACTTACATATAGAGCAAGACAGTGCTGCTGATGTTGGATGTCTGAAGACAAATGCCAAAAATGCTCTGAGTCTCTCTGTCCTTAAACTGATGGCACAGTACTACTGACTCATTTCAGACTACATTTTTCTCTGGTTCCCAGGCTAACAGAAATTCTACATTTACGTTGCTTTGATCTTGCACCTGGTCAGGAAGCCACAGTAATTAAAGACATTATATATGCAAAATCTACCAATTAACTCTGGTCTCAAAACAATAGAAAGAATCTGTTGGTTTAGACATCACGGCTTAGAGTCTGAGATCAAACATTTATACAAGGCTTGACTTATCAGCTTTCTTCCAGCAGAGTGCACTGTTTTTACATTTTTGACATTCAACATTTAACACCATTTTTTTCCATTTAAGAGAACAAGCCTGTGGCTTATATTAATATTTACAAATGACAGAATTATCTACAAAATCCTATCTAGCTAGGCTGGCAGCCTTCACATCTCTTCACACCCCCCCCCCAGAGAACGTAAGATAGTTTTTGAAGTGACCCTTGAGAAACGTTGCTTGAGAGGGTTAGGTCTATCTGAGTATACCTTACCCCATTCCCTGTCTTGAGAGCCCATCTGCGTTGGCATTGCTACTCCCACTGCTGTGCTGCACTGACATATCATATGCTTGCAACCCTAGGCTCCATCTTAACAACTTGGCATTTTGCTGGCTGGCTCTGTTTAACCATATTAGGGGATTGTGATCTGTAACTACAGTGAATTTTCTTCCATACAGATAAGGCTGAAGTTTCTGCAGTGCCCACACTATGGCTAGACATTCCTTTTCTACAGCTGCATAGCATTCCTCCCTGGGTTGGAGCCTACGACTGAGATAAATCACTGGGTACTCTTCTCCCTCTGAAGAAATCTGGCTAAGTACAGTCCCCACCCCATGGTTCGAAGCATCCACCTGTACAACAATTATTTACTGTAATCTGAACTGGCTAATACAGGGCGTCCTCCCAAAGCTTCTTTAAGCTTCTGGAATGCCTGCTCACATGCTGGAGTCCACATTACCTTATCTGGCCTGTTTTTCCTTGTCAGGTCTATGAGGGGAGCAGCTATGGTACTGTAATGGGGGATGAACTTTCTGCAGTACCCTGCTGCCCCTAATAATGCCCTCACCTGCTTTTTGGTAACAGGTGCAGGCCATGCCTGAATGGCTTCCACCTTGGTAGGTTCTGGCCTGATCTTACCACTCCCCACTCTATGTCCCAGATAAGAGACCTCTGCCATACCCACCTGACATTTGCTCGGCTTAATGGTCAACCCTGCCCTCTGTAGTCTGCCCAGCACCTCCCTGACATGCTGAAGGTGCTCTTGCCAGGAATGGCTGTAGATGGCAACATCATCTAGGTAAGCAAGGGCAAACCCTCCTGCTCCTGCTAGGATATGATCTACCAGCCTCTGGAAAGTTCCTGGGGCATTTTTCATCCCAAAGTGCATCTTTGTGAACTCATACAAGCCAAAAGGAGTCACAAAGGCTGACTTCTCTCTCTAGCACTGGGAATCAAGGGCACCTGCTAATAACCCTTGGTAAGATCAATGGTTGTAAGATACTTAGCACTACCAAGCTGCTCTAGGGCCCCATCTGTCCTAGGCATGGGGTAAGCATTTGACTCTGTGTGAGTATTTAATTTCCTGTAGTCCACACAGAACCTGGTGCTGCCATCCTTCTTTGGCACCAGCACTACTGGGGAGGCCCAGGGATTGTTGGACTCTTGAATTACCCCTAGTCCCAACATCTCCTGTATCTCCTCCCTCAGAGTCTGTTTGAATCTCTCAGGCACCCTATAAGAGGCCTGCCTAATAGGCCTTTGGAGTCCTGTACCCATCTAGTGTTGCACCAGGTGGGTACACCCTGGTTTCCCAGTGAACATGCCCCCAAACTCCTGTAACACTGCTTAGATTTTTCGAACCTGGGTAGGAGAAAGCTGCTGGGACAATGCTAGCCCTTCCACTGAGGTGTCAGTCCGAGGCTCACTGAGGAGATCAGTCATCAGATCTCCCTCAGACTCCTCCTGCAAGCCACTGCAAGTACTCAGCATAAGGGCCTCCCTATCATGGTAAAGGTTTCATCATGTTAACATGATACAACATGTTTCCCTGCCTCCTGCCTAGCAGTTCCACCATGTAGTTAACATCACTTAGCTTTCTTACCACCTTGTAGGGTCTGTCCCAAGCTGATTGCAGCTTGTTGTGTCTGACAGGAATGAGAATCATTACCTGCTGCCCTACAGCATACTCTCTAGCTCGAGCATTCCTGTCATACCATACCTTTTTCTGTTGTTGGGCTTCTGCCACTTTCTCCTGGGCCAAGCCCATGAGTTCCCTGAGCCTTGTCTCAGGTTTAGGACATATGCCACAACAGACTCCTTGTGAGACTCACACTCACCTTCCCACTCTTCTCGTATTAAATCTAGAGGTCCCCTCACTCTATGCCCATACAGCAACTCAAAGTGTGAAAAACTTGTGGATTCCTGGAGAACCTCTCTGTAAGCAAACAGATGGAGCAAATATTTGTCCCACTCCCTCTTAATCTGGTCTGCAAATGCCTGTAGCATGGACTTGATTATAGAGTTTAACCTCTCAACAAGACAATTAGTCTGGGGATGGCAGGGGGTGATCTTCGGGTGCTTCACCCCACAGTACTTCCACAGACAAGCCAGCAGGTCTGACATGAAATTGGCACTACTGTCAGTATTTCTTTTGGGAAACCTACCCTGCTGAAAATCTCTAACAAAGCATTTGCCACCTTTTCTGCCTCAGTGGAGGACAAAGCCACTGCCTCAGGGTATCTTGCAGCATAGTTTACTACCACTAGGATATACTTTTTCCCTGTGGAACTTGGGGAACTCAGAGGCCACACAATATCCATAGCTACCCTCTGGAATGGCTCCTCAATCACAGGTAAAGACAACAATGGAGCTCTCACCTTGTCTCCTACCTTGCCTACCCTTTGGCACTGCTCACAAGTCCTGCAGTATGCTGTTACATCTCTGGAAATTCCAGGCCAATAGAAGTTCTGCATAATACATCTCTTTGTATGTTTTATGCCCATATGACCTGCAAAGGGAATATCAAGGGCTATAGCTAGAAGCGCCAGATGGTAGGCTCTAGGCACTACCAACCGCTGTATTTTCTCACCTTCTAGCCCTCCCTCAGGGGTCCACTCTCTATACAGTAACCCTTTGTCCCAGTATACAGATTCCCCCTTCACTTGAGAATCAGGTGCCTCACGGCTTGCAACGTAGGGTCTAAGAGCTGAGCCTGTCTCAACTCTCTCTTTGTAACCCTTCACAGCTCCCCTTCCACAGGACGTCTGGCATCCTCTGACAGTGGTGCCTCACTGTCAGCCTGGGTACTACTACTCACCTCTACCCTTGCAGTCCCTGTGTCCCAGGGAACATCAGTACCCACAAGTAGCTGTGGCTCACCTTCAGTCTCACTGCTACAGGGTAGCTCCCTTGCTGAAGTAACCACCTCACCAGTCCCGGCTGCAAGTATGCAGTCTGTCTGGGTCTCCCCAGGCTACCAGACTCACCTGCTTCTCTCGAAGCCTGACTGTGGGTAACTGCATTAACACATAGTACTGCCTCAGCAAAATCCTTCCATATCAGGACATCTGCAGGATGGTAGTTTGTACCCCTGTTGTATCAAGACAACCTACTATTGACATTTTGTCTTTTCCACTTACTGGCTCTCTCACCTTTTGTTCCCCACCTTGTCTCCGTGGACATCTGTATGCCACATGGCCTCACTGGTTGCATTCAAAACATTTAACGCTAGGTCCTGGATGTGTACCTGGACTAGTGGCTTCCTCTGCTACTGGCAGATTCTGTTGGGGCAGTCTGGGCTGCCCACCATGGGTTCCTTTAGACCTATGGGCAGTACTGCGGGTCCCTTTCCTGTGAAGGGATGCCCTGCTTGGTAGGTATAGGTCTCCCTTCTTCCCCAACTCCTCTGAAGTAGCACATTGTATATCAGCTAACCAGCTCCTCATGTCCTTATGCAAAATACTAAGGGCTTGTTCCCTCATCAAACAGTCTGCCAGCCCTTCAAAGGTGGTGACCTGACATCCACTCAGCCACCTATGAAAATAAGTGCTCAGTTCAGCAACATATTCACACACACTTTCATCTGCCTTGCGACTATGCTCACAAAACTTTTTCTAATACGTTTCAGGTGTTAGCTTAAAAAATTCTAACAAAGAGTTCTTAAGAGCAGCATAATTAAAACAGTCAATGTCAAACATTTTGGACAAAATAGTTACAGCTTTACCATGGAGTAAGGTGGTCGGGAACCATACCCAGAGCCTTTGGTCAACATCATACTGTTTACATACCCTATCAAACATATGAATGAAATTATCAAAATTATCCCCTATGTAAACTGCGGAAAAAATTTACTGACCTTTTGTGCTTTTGGGGTCCAGTTACTCCCTTCCCTGTTACCTTCATAACTCTGGCAAAGAGTCAGCATCTCCTTTTCATGCTGCCTCTACCGCTCCTTTTCCACAGCTTCCATTTCTAAACGCCTGGCCTCAAACTCAAGTCTCTTTAGCTCCAGATGGATTTTTAAGTCCTCTGCACAAAGGTTGAGCTGTCCATTCCCTAAGTGTTGTACGTCTCCATGGCCAGTCTGATTGTCCTCCTGGCTGCTGTTTTCTGATGCAGCTGTGACCAAAGCTGCAATCATGTCTGCCTTAATCAGGTTTCCCTGCACCAGTCCTTTAGCCTGGCACATCTCAGCCAACTGGCTCCTTGTCAGCTTTCCATACTCCACTGCTGATATGCTTGCCTGCTCTCCCTGACTAACTAAGCTCACAAAAGAAATAAAACAATTGTGATCTGAACTCTGAATATTTCCTGCATGGCTGATTTACAGTACAAAAAAACCTTCACTGATCACTGTACACAAGCTACAGGAATTCACTATCCACACCACTACAAGCCAATTGCCAACCAATTAATATGTGGTGTGGATATTCCACCACTGCTAAACAATTAATATGTGATGTCCATGCACTGGCCCACCAATCAAGGAGCCTCAATCCTCACCACTAACACCAATGAGGGGCATCCACATTGGGAAGGATAACAAATACACACACAGTACAGTACAATTTCCATTAAGAGCACACAGAGATCATAGTCAGTCTGGGGCTGGTTTCTCCCTTTCTCTCCAGATCCCCAATAAGACTCCCCACTGGCACCGCTATAGGGTACAGATCTCACCCTAGTGGTCAAGCTAAAACCTTCAGCACCCTCTCTGTCCAACCAGTGCTTCATGTCCCTGCCCATGTAGCTGACACGCACACACTTTGAGATATACAAACACACAGACACTCCTGGGGAAGGCTGGCATAGGTTCTCCAGCTATGCCCCTTCCTGGCAGGCTATAAGGTAGTAATCACCGCCACCAACCACTAATATCAGCTACTGATAAGGCCCTTACCAAAGGGTGTCCAATTATTACTGTGCAATATTATTATCCAAATGGTAAGTGTAACTGAACAGCAAGGCTTATATGAGTGGCTTAGTACAGTATCATTATATACATGCAATGTACTCTAGAGCTTAAATTATCTCTACACAAAACAACCACAGTTGAAATGTTTAAAAATATTTAATAATAAATAATAAGAACAAGACAATACTTCTTACTACACAGTGCTAGTCAAGAGTTCAGAGATCACAGGAAAATGTTTAAAATAATACAGTACAATAGTTCTGACACCAATACAGAAAACTAGTCTAATCTTACTATTTCCTAGCTACATCTAAGAGCAATCACAGTTCTAAAAATAAACTTACATATAAAGCAAGATAGTGCTGCTGATGTTAGATGTTCTGAAGACAAATGCCAAAAATGCTCTGAGTTTCTCTGTCCTTGAACTGATAGCACAGTACTACTGACTCATTTCAGATTACATATTTTTTTCTCTGGCTCTCAGGCTAGTAGAAACTCTACATTTACATTGCTTTGATATTTGCACCTGGTCAGGAAACCACAGTAATGAAAGGCATTATTTATGTAAAATCTAGCAATTAACTCTGGTCTCAAAACAATAAAAAGAATCTGCTGGTTTAGACATCACAGCTCAGAGTTTGAGATCAAGTATTTATACAAGGCTTGACATCAGCTTTCTTCCAGCAGAGTGCACTGTTGTTACATTTTTTGAAGTTCAACATTTAACACCATTTTCTTCCATTTAAGAGAACAAGCCTGTGCCTTATATTAATATTTATAAATGACAAAATTATCTACAAAATCCTATCTAGCTAGGCTGGCAGCCTTCACATCTCTTCACAGAAGGCAGAAAGAAAGAGCATAAAAGTGAAACTTAATTTAAAAGCAAACCAGCCTTTGCCGGAGAATACAACACAAGTAATCCTAAATCACAAGTAATTTCACTTGCAGGTATGAAAACATTTAGAGTGGTACCTAACCAAAATATTTTCCTTTCTAATTAATATGTCATAGTTGCTGTTTTTCACACTTCATTCAAAATTCTGAGCAGAACAATGGAAAATACAAAACTGATATGAATCACCAAGTCAACCTCCGGGACATAAAATGCAGGGGCTCTAGGGTTAAATAGAAATATTTCCTTTTGTATTGAATTAGGGGGAATATCTTCACTGTAAGAGGTAAATGAAGATATTGTGCAGCAGACTGGTATCAATGGGAAAAAGCAGTGCCATAAGGTTCCTACTGTAAGAGTAGATCTTTGAGAGGAGGTCACTGTAAGACTACTTATTTATTTATTTTATTTATTTATATTTGTTTAGCAGGGTATAGCACTGATAATCACAAATGACGAAATTACATGAACAGTACCAGAAAACTGTACATCAGCATAACATTAATAAATAAAATATATGAATATAGAAAACTTTATCTGCATCGATGACAATCATATCTCTCAACCTCTTATAGCAAGAAATTTGGACAAAGCCATAAATAAAAGTGGGATAAAGGCCCCAAAATAGGGACAATTTTTAAATTTTGCTCTTGCAAACTTAGAAAGCTGATACAATGACAGGTTTTACTTTAGCGTGAATTTTCTGAGTGGTATGAAATCTGAAACTCAAATGTCTGTCATTATTTCTTAACATCAGTCTTTAATGATTCGCTACTAATTTGCCAGAAAACCACAATTTTATGAAAAACTGATAAAAAATATGAGGCATAAATCTGAACATTCTGCCAAATCTGTACAGCTGAGCGGTGTGAGTCAACATATGTAATACATGAATACAAGAAACTATACTTTTACATAGAGGTTTATAAATTTGTTGCAGTCAAACACATTTCAAAAACAAAATATGTATATGTATATGTATATATATATATATATATATATATATATATATATATATATATATATATAAACTTAAGAAAAAGCAAGTAAAAAGGGGAAAGTGTGAAAGTATAGGAAGGAGAGACAGACAAAGAGATGGAGTTGGAGAGTAAGCTTGAGTGTAGATTAATTAATTATGTATAGGTAGGATGTCATCTGCAAATTAGTAAGCCCCCAGTTGAGTGTGTGACAAATTAGATTCTGTGGAATTGTGTTAGAGCAGTTAGGTATTATCTCCCATGGAGGTCAGTAGACTGTAAGAGGAGGACTCTTGTAAGGGAGATGCGAAGCTATGTGACATGGTCTGTATTTAAACTGTTGCATTCATCCTGCTTTTTTTAGAAAGTGCTTGAAATGAGATCTGAAAACCAAGTAGTCAAAGTGACTATCATAGTTTTGAGGCAAGAAATAAGAAGCTATGACTTGAAGAATGTAGCCTGAAAGAAAGTGTTTTTGGAGATAGGCTACCTTTGTCTTGGCTAATGAGGTTATTGGTCATAGAACCAGTAAACCTGTTTGAGCTGAGATGGGAGAGAACCAGGAAGTCGTCTTGATGCAGTACTTTGAAAAAAAGCGATCCAAAAGGTTGGCTCCAGCTTGTACTGGTAACCACTTAGCCTTAGAAAGAGTGAGGCAATATTCTTTTTTTTTAATTTCTCCAAGTCTTTTAGGTTTCTAATACCATGATAGAATTCCTACGTCAAAGTATAAAGTTCATGAAATTAGTATTGTTTCAATCTGTGGTGTTAGCCAGAAGTGCTCTTCTTAGCACCCGCAATGTGCCCAGTATTGACTCCTTCCATTCATACTGAGTAACATGTATCAGTAACATATTTAAGTAAGACTGTACATTTTTTTTATAAGACCCATTCTTCCTACTACGACTGAAACTGTCTGGGTATCCTTCTTCCACATTGCCCTCGTTTCTGCCTGCAAATTCTGGTATTTTATGACTTTGTCTCTCTCTGTATGTAAGACACAGTAGCCACTGGGTGTAGCAATTTCAATGATCAATGCTACTTTTGTCTTCTTTTCATGGACTAATATATCTGGTATTCATTCTACGGGGAGTTTGAGATGAAGAGTCAGACAAATACTGCCAACTGCAAATTGGCACTCAAATTTAAACTGCAAGAAAATACAACGTTTCAACTCAAGCCTGAAATTACAGTCTTGGTACAGTTTAACATTACAACTACCACATTCATGGTCACGCAGGTGGTGGGCAGGCCAGAATGAGTGACAATGGATTTGACAACAAAAACTGTCATTTTTTTTCAACTGCCTCATTCCATTAACTATTTCTTTGCCTGACAAAAAAAAACAAAGAAAAAAGAATGAAATACAATAAATTAATGTTTCGGATCATATTAACATAAGAGGAGCTGGTAGCCCTCTTAACATGCCACCTTTAGTACATAAAAAGTTGAGTGCAGTGGTTTATAACACTAAGAAAACAGCTTTGAAGTTACAAAAGTCTCTCTTTCTTCCCAAATAATCAACCCCCCCCCAATAGACGGGAAGGTTGATACTACAGACATTTGCAACCCTTATCTCCAGCACAGTTTCATGTATCTCAGATACTGCATTGCCACCTTTTCGTATACTTTAAGTGGGCATAGGTTACATTCCTGCCCATCTGGAGTGTGAACAGTAAAAGGGCAGTGCTTGCTACTGAGCATGGAGGTCATGGAGTGGTAGTGATAATCTTAGCATTCACCCAGATGGCTACAAAATGTCACTAGAAATCCTGTCATATGAATCATGTTTACAGGGGTGTGGCTTGGTTGTCAGGTAGTACTGTGGAAGCTATGAGAAAAATCTGAACATCCTAGCCATACCACTAAGCTGCAGATTAAGTCTCCTACCAAAAGACAAACATTTATTATAGCAATAACCCACGACTGGGTGTGGGTAATGCTGGCTTTACCCACAGTTGTTGTGGTTTGGTCACAAGTTTCTAACTGATACTGATCAGGGATGTCTTTCCTTCTTGGGATTTGCTTTTTTTCTGAACTAGTTTCCTCCTTTTATTGTATAACCTGTTTATGGCAGGGGTCCACCAGACTGGTTTCCTTCTTTTAGGGGAGTGAGTCTTGGTTTTGCTAGGGATGGCACGATCCATGCATCCTTGTAGGTGCTCATAGAGTGCATCTGTAAAGGATTCAGCATCTTGGGAAGCGTTATCCTTTAGCGTGGGGGCTGTGAAACTTACCACCTCTGTCTTAAGTAAGGTGAAGTCTGCTTTAGAAACGTTTTTCACTGTGGTTTCCTTGGCTGGGGTGGTGGTGGGGTGTGGACATCCAGAGTGATTAGTTTATGGTCTGATCTAACCAGTGACGGGCTGACCTCCGGTATGGAACACCTGTTGCCCATGTTGGTGATGACCAGGTCCAATATGTTTTCACTTCTGGTAGGGGAGTTTACCAGCTGATCCAGGGCATTTGAGTTAATAAATTCCAGGAAGCGCTGAGCCTGGGAGTTTGTACTCAAGTAGTTTTCCCAGTTAATGGTAGGGTAATTGAAATTGCCCAATATCAGGGTGTTCGGTAGGACCTTCATGTTTTCCAGTGTCTCCAGAAAGGCAGAGTGGTGGTCCTGGGTCATAATGGGTGATCTGTAGCAGGTCACAATTTGCATTGCAGATTTGCCCGATATTAGTTGCACATGGATGATCTCAGAGGTATCATGCTGTGCCACTAACCTGGAGGTGTAGGTATCCTTGAATATGGATACACCCCCCCTTTTTGTGTTTCCGTCTGTGTTCTGTGGCCGAAATGTGTGGCATGAGTTGTAGCCCAGTAGTGCTGGAGTGCTCTCTGGAGCCTTAAACCAGGTTTCAGTTACTGCACAGATGTCAACGTTCTCCATACTGAGAAGTGCTTTGAGTGCATGCATTTTGAGATTTAAACTCATGGAGTTGAGTAGCATAACCCTCATTTTTTTATTTGTGCTGTTTATGGAGGTGGGTTTGCCTTTTGAGCCTTGCCTAAAAAAGCCACTATGGGGACAGCAAGAGCCTTGGCCAGTATTTGAAAGCCTAGGGATGAGAGGTGCAAGCCGTCTCTTGCGAAGCAACTCGGCTGGTCGAGCATGTCTTCCCAGGCTGACAGACACTGGACCCCCTTTGAATGAAACCAGAAGCTTAGCCAATTGTTGAAATTGATAATTTTTTCTTTATACTGAGGTATCATTCTTGGTGAGGGGCAGGATGCTACTCAGGGTCAGGGTCATACCCCCTTGGGCTACATGATCAGATAGCTCTTCCATGTCTCTTTTCATGTAGTCCAGGGAAGTACATCTCAGGTCATTCACACCAACATGAACAATGACAGAGTCATATTTGTACTTGTTCTGGAGTGACCTGAGTGCTTGTGTTATGTGGTGGATTCTGGCTCCCGACAGGCAGCTAACAGTAACCTTCTCCTTGTCCAGCCTAGTGAGTAGGACATCAGTGTGCCTGACTATAGAGTCACCTATTACTAGTGTGTTAGGTATGTTATTTTGCCTTAAGGGCTGTGATTGTGCGGCACATTGATTTTGTGTTTTATGTGTTGTCTGGTTTGTGAAGGGAGGTGCAGGTTTTTTGGGTGTCTGCTTTGCAGCTCTCTGATGCTTTTGCAGGTTTTTATTTAGAGCTTCCGAGTATGATTTAGTGTATTTATATGTATTTTTTTGCCAGTGCTGGTTTAGTAGGTCTATGTGAGGCTAGAGGTGTGGTGCAAATGTTAACCTTCTCCTCATGACTGTCTGTTCCAGTCTTGGATGGAGGGACCTTAGCCTCCAGTTTGGCTGTATAATTGCATCTCTCGCATATGTTAGTGTTTTGTGGTAGGAGGACAGGGTTGTCTGTGTACATAAGGTAGTTGTAACATTGCCTCAGGATACCCAGGTTCACCAGCTGGACTGGAGAGTACACCTGAAGTTGCCCTTTGGTCATGCCTGAATAGTAGGGTGAGCTGCTCAGTCGCTTGGTTGGTGAAGGGTGGATAAAGAGCCTTGCCCTGCTGGGCAATCGAGTGTCAGGGTATATTAATGCTTGCTATTAGGTCTGAGCAAGTGCTGGATACTGTAGGATGCTTTTTGAGTGCTTAGGTTGAAAGTTAGACTAGTTTCAAGGGAAAACTGAAGAGGAGACTTAGTGGAGCCGGGAATAATTTAACCGTAGCTAACTGGTGCTGCCTGGCACGTAAAACTGTGCAAACGTGGTTTTTAAACTACTAACTTCTGGGCTGGAACCACTCCTCCAGGGACAGATGGCTGCTCAAAGTTCCCCTCTCTCACAGGTGAACAGAGAAACTTCCCTCTATACAAGTAAGGTATGGGCAACTCAGAAACTTGTAACACAGCCCTGAATTCAGCACTAGCCTGAAAACTGGACTATACTAGCTTAGAAGGGTGGGAAACAAGAAACCTTTTTTTTTTGAAAAGATAAGGCAAAAACAATAAAAAGTACACTTAAAACAGCTTTAAATGACTACAAGTGATTAAAAAAGGCTATTGTACTTTAGTGTGTAGCCTACAACAGTTCAACAAATTATTTAAACAAAAAATGACTTTTTAAAAGTACAGGCAGTCAAATAAGTACAATATGTGAAAAACGAGCTTTTAAATCACAATAAATGCTGGAAAATCAGCGTTTAGGTGGAAAACAGTTAAGTACAGCAAGAAAATACAGAAAACTGATACTTAATCACTCCAAAAACTCTCTTTTAAGTTAGAAGGCTTGTATCAGTTTAAGGCTTTCTAGTGCTTTTCAGTAGGTTAGTTACAGGAATGATGGGAAACAAGCACAGATGTGGTCCTTTAAACCAGAAAGTGGAAAGAGATGGACAGCTTCCCAAATGATCAATAAACTACAATTCCTGGGCCAAGAATCACTCCTCATGTGGTAGACAGGCTACCTAGTACTTACCACTCCCACTGATATGCTAGAAGGCTCTATTCCAACTCAAAGGCTTGGGTGGCTCAGAAGCTTACAAACAGTCCTGGATACAGCAAATCTGTACCTGGCCTAGACTAGTTACGGGAAAGGTGGTGATCAACCGCAAACATGGGCTTTAAAACCAGAAAGTTGAGAGAGATGGAAAAACTGCCCAAACGGCCAATAAACTACAATTTCTGGGCCAGAATCACTCCTCTTTTGGTAGATAGGCTACCTAGTGCTTACCACTCCCACTGATAAGCTAGAAGGCTTCCCTCCAACACACACAATGGCTTGCGGGGCTCAAACGCTTACTAACAGTCCTGGATACAGCAACTCTGTATCTGGACTAGGCTAATTACAGGAAAGGCAGGAAACAAGCGCAAGTGCATCTTTTAAACCAGAAAGTTGAAAGAGATCGGAAAAAACTGCCCAAACAGCTAATAGTTACAATTTCTGGGCCAGGAACCACTCCTCTTGTGGTAGATAGGCTACCTAATGTTTACCACTCCCACTGATAAGCTAGAAGGCTTCCCTCCAACACAGAAAGGCTTGGGGGTCTAAGAAGCTTACAAAGAGTCCTGGATACAGCAAATCTGTACCTGGACTAGACTAGTTACAGGAAAGGCAGGGAACAAGCACAAACGCAAGCTTTTAAGCCAGCAAGTGGAAACAGATGGAAAACTGCCTAAACGGCCAATAAACTACAATTTATGGGCCAAAACCCACTCTTCCCATGGAAGATAGGCTACCTAGTGATTACCAATCCCACTGATAAGCTAGAAGGCTTCCCTCCAACACAGAAAGGATGGGGGGCTCAAAAGCTTACCAACAATCCTGGATACAGCAACTCTGTATATGGACTAGGCTAGTTACAGGAAAGGCAGGAAACAAGCACAAGTGCAGCTTTCAAACCAGAAAGTTGAAAGAGATGGAAGAAAACTGCCCAAAACGGCCAATAGCTACAATTTCTGGGCCAGGGACCACTCCTCTTGTGGTAGATAGGCTACCTAATGCTTACCACTCCCACTAATAAGCTGGAAGGCTTCCCTCCAACACAGAAAGGCGTGGGGGGCTCAAAAGCTTACAAAGAGTCCTGGATACAGCAAATCTGTACCTGGACTAGACTAGTAACAGGAAAGGCAGGAAACAAGCACAAGCACAAGCTTTTAAATCAGAAGGTTGAAAGAGATGGAAAAGTTTCCCAAATGGCCAAAAAAACTATAATTTCTGGGCCAAAAAACTCTCCTTCTGTGGTAGATAGGCTACCTAGTGCTTACTACTCCCACTGATAAGCTAGAAGGTTTCCCTCCAACACAGAAAGGCTTGGGGGGGCTCAGGAGCTTACAAACTGCCCTGGTGGACTAGACTAATTACAGGAAAGGCAGGAAACAAGCCCAGAATTTATTTTTTTTACAGAAAAGCAGCTAAAACCGCAGTACATACAATCCAAATGCAGTGCAGTCTAGCACACATGTGTAGCAATATTACAGCAAATACAGTTTAATTAAATACAATTAAATTAACAAATGACTAAAAAACAAGTGCAGAAGGCATTAAATTAGAAGGCTACTAACAAGCAGTAATAAGTGCAGACTAAGAGCGACTGAACAGATAACAGCATGCAGAGCAGCAAGTAAGAACAGCTGAATAAAGTATATATATATATATATATATATATATATATATATATATATAAAATTAAAACAATGAAATCCAGAGATTTCAAATGAATGGAAGAGACGAGAGATAGAAAATATAAGGGTAATCAGGTCTGTTTTTCCAGTTTTGTATAACGTACCTGATTATCCTTGTATTGGTCTCTCTCCCATCTTTCTTGTTAGCTTTAAGTCTCCGTTTTTTGAAAGTTTATTTAAAAAAAAATTAATGAATATTAAAATTTTAATAGCATATATTAATGGAAGAAAGTCCGAGTGACCAGACTTTTTTTTATTGGTATATACTCAATTTACAATGGGGATACTGGTTAGGTTGCTCAATCAGCATACTCGTTTTGGAATACTTATGGCCAGTCATTGTATAATAAAGAAATAACCGATGACTTGGTGTGGTATATTGAAGATTTACCCACGGTTGGTGTGATTAAGCAAAGGCAACCGTGGGTAAATCTTCAATACACCACAACCACGGAGTCAGTTATTGCTATTATACAATGACATTATTTAAGAAAAAAATACTTACTTTTCTTAAATAATGTCTTTGTATAACAGCGGATTACTGTTCTTCCACCAGTTGTGGTATACTGCTTGTTCATTTTGATGTACTGAGCATGCATATGGGACTTACATTCCCACGCATACCCAGTACATCAATGCTTTCAAACGGAAGCAATGGAGAAAAGAAAGTCTCTGTTGCTCTGTTTACTCTCTCTCTCTCTCTCTCTCTCTCTTTTTTAACTGTAAAAAAAAAGGTTTTGGGGCACTTTATACCAACAGAAAAAAGTCTGGGCGACCGGACCTTTTTCCATTGGTATATTGTGGGATTTACAATGGGCACGCTTGTTGGGCTGGGCCAATCAGCGTGCACATTTTCCGATAGTAATAGGGAGTCATTGTATAATAGTGCTTTTTAATTGGAAGGCTCTGTGTCTCCTGCTTCTATGAACAGGCATTACAAATGGGATGAAAGGTCTATTTTGCATTGCTTTAAGTGCATACTGGGTTTTGATGATGGTTACTTATAGGTTCATAGGTAAGTACTAGGCTATCTGCCCATGGGCATTTATAAGCCTAGCCACAGAGTGATGGCTTTCGCCTCCCCATTAGATTAGTAACCTGGGCCTCTGTCAGCAGGGCTTCTGAAGTGATCCCAGGGTAGAACTTACGATTACCCATCAACTCATCAAGATTTCTCTTGAAGAGGGTCAGAGAGGAGCTCTGTCGAATATGGATTGGGATTCTATTCCAGAGTGAGGGGAGTCACTGGGACAGGAATCGATCCCTCCAGCATGTCCTGTTTATTGTTGTATATAGGTTCAAGTCGCTAGAACGAGTGGTTCTGAGGGATCTCGTTTTTTTGAGGTGAAGCATGTCCATTAGTTCAGGGTTTGACATGGCCCTATAGGTCAGGCATAGGTCACCCCTGAGCAGACAGTAAGTGACTGAGAAGAGCTGGAGCTTTTTTAGTCGTGCTTCATAGGGTAATTGTTTAAGGCCCTTAATCCTCTTAGTGAGGTACTTCTATGGTCTTTCTAGTTGTTGCAGGTGTCTAGTGAGGTACATCCCAAATGGGGCATTGTACTCTATTATGGGCCTAATGAGTGAGGAGTAAAGGGGCACAATCACCTCCTTGGATCTGGATGAGAAACCCTTTGTGATCAGGTGTGCCACATAGAAGGATTTCCTGACCGTTTTGGCTATGTGGTTATCAAAGGAGAGCATGCTATCTACTTGGGTACCCAGGTCCCTAATTACTTCTTCTGTACTTAGTGGATTCCCATCTATGTGGTTGTTTGTAGGTACTTTGTTTTTCCCAAATGAGATTACTATGCATTTTTTGGCATTTAGCTTGAGGCCGTGACTTTGACATCAGGTGTTTGTTTCTGTGAGACCCTTTTACAGGATGTCTGTGTCAGCTGGAGAGTCAATTATTCCACCCAATTTACAGTAATCTGCGAACTTGGTTAGCCACAATCCCTCTGCCTTTGCCTGTACTTCGGATAAATATATACCGAACAGGCGGGGTCCCAGGACTGAGCCCTGTGGGACTCCGCTTGTGACTGGTTTAGAGTCAGACAGAGTTATAGCATGCAGGTGAAACTCATTTGGGTACTTTTCCGTTAACGGGGCAACAGTTCTAATGACTACTTTCTGTTATCAGGCTAACATCGGAAAAGTACTTTCTTTCTCAAAGGCATTTTGTACTTCGTGAATACACTCAATCACACAATGAAAGCTGTGGAAAGAGTTATAATAGCAGTTTGTTTTAGCCACAATGAAAAAGAGGTCCATGGACACTACCTCCAGACTGTCCTTGACTTTCAGGGACAACCTACCGGATTTGTCTTAGTAATGACTTTATATATTGTGCCTTTATTGACATGTTCCCATATTTATTAACAAAATACACAACAGGCAGCTCTCCGGGGGAGTAGAATGGGTTGAATGATACTGTGTCCACCTCCTGTGGGCCCTTAAACAGTTCATATTCCTCAAAATGTTAACTACTGTGCGCATATTACCATAAATATTGACATTCTACATGGATTTCCTTAAACAATCAGCATACTTGTCAACTGTCCATATTTTCACAGCATGTCCATGTTATTTTGAACAATATTTGGGTCCATTCCTCATAAAGTTTGAGGATTTCTGTAGCAATCAGTTAGGATTACAGTGAAGGGTGTACCCACATCAGCGCATCAGTGCGCGACCACGTGCTAACATTGCAAGTGCTCCTTAGATGTGTTGCCCCAATAATGGAAAAGTACTCTCGTTCGTGTATCCTACTTCCTGTGATACAAACATGAATTATGTGTCCTATCAGTAACTGACACCATGTAAATGTGTCCAGCCCCAATAATGCCACTACACTATAAGGACTTATGTTAAAAGGAAGTATACAAAAAATGAATCATAGATGTAAATTAAAAAAAATGAACCATAGATGTAAATTAAAGGAATATATTTTTACTCACCTTGTGCTTTTTACAAAGGTATTTTCTGAATGTTGGTAGCCTGGAGCTTCAGTTTCTATACTGGACTGTTGCAGGAAATGTTTGCCAGCTTGGTTCTGACCTTGTGTTTGGTCTTGACCTGTATTTTCTTGCAAGGAACTGTTCTAGAGCTTGATGGTTGCTATTTTGTATTGATAAAAAACACCTACCATTCCTTATACATTTATGAAGCTGTAGAACTACTGCAGAATGGAAGCATGTGTGGCCGCTTGCTTCCCTGGTATATGGAGACTTCATTGTTAACCTTGATGTTTTATTCTGCTTGGCCTACATAGATGTTTACAGATTTCATTAACATCTTAACACGTCCTCCATCTTTCTGCTGATGGCTTCCTGCACAAGGTTATTCTAGTGTTTGTTACTTGCCCTGCTGTTGGAGATTAGCTGTATTCTATATTGCAAACACACCTTCCCTAACCCCCAAACTCTGTCCCTAACCCTAACTCTCGATCCCTAAACCTCACCCTAAACTTTCCTCTGTATCCCTAAAACTTTCCATTTTACGTAAGAGGCACTGTTCTTTTTCCTACTTTATACAGCTTTAACGTGCATTCTATAAGTAATAATGGTCTCGAGACTTCTTGTTCATAACTAACTGCAAAGTAGCACAAATCCCCTCGTTCTGTCAACTATGTGAATAATGTCAATATTTTAAAAAAATGTCCTTAGTTTTGGATATTTGTCCCTGATTTTGGAGAAAAGCTGCTGAGCGCTATTACAAGGAGGGTTAAGTTCCTTAAAACAGTGCATAACCACATCATTTTAGTCAACTATCTAAGTCCGCCAATACTTTAAAAGTGTCCTGATTTGGGTTTCTGTCTCTAATTATACTTGGTTTTGTTCCCAAGTTTTACAGGAAACAAAGACACATGGGGAAACTAATATTCTGTTAGTGCATAAAGAAAACAATTTTTATCTTGTGCACATACTTACGTGGTTATCCTGACACCTGTGTGCATTAAAGTGGAATTCCACTACGTTTGAATCTGTAACAGTTCCCTTTCTTTCGAAGCACTATCGACAGATAACTTTATTCCAGCAGTGTCACGTGCTCCGCATCTTCAAGGCGGGAAGTTTGAGTGTAGGGATTTGCGAGCAGACGACTTGGAGTGATTCTCCCTACCTGAACAGTGGTTCGACCCGTCGGTGTTAGCTAACAGGTGGGTTTTAGTTACTGTTTGCGGATGCTAGCTTGTTTATTGTACACGATATTGTAGTTTAAGGTTGGGAAATTAGTTTTATTGTTAATGTATGCCCCCAAACTGTCTAGATTTTCGCAAACTGTCCACATTTTTGCCACAGACTTTTAATTTGTTCCTAATGAAATTTGTGGTTTTCTGGCAAATCGTTGATGACTGAAATAATTCACAAATGAAATGACATATACATTTGAGTTTCAGACTTTATAAATAAATGCATGCTAATACAACTAAGCTATAAGGGCAATATTTAAAACCTGTCCCTGTTTTTAGGCCTTTGTCCCGCATTATGTTAGGCTTTGCCCGATTTTCTGGCACTGAGAGAAGTATACACGCTGGAGCGAGTGTAAATTTGAACGAACATGAATACCTAAAATGTGTAGCCTTTGAAGTGTATAAATAGTGCAATTACGTATCGCCTTTCTGCCAAAGTGTTTTTTTGGTTGTACATTACTCACGGCAGGCAACAAGAGGTTATGCGGAAATGTAACCTCGAATTAGGACAGACAACAGAACAGCGTGGCTTCTGGATGAGGTAAAATGTCAGCCGCTCCACGTTAATTCTTTATAGTCTTGTAATTAGGGTTACCACCTGACCCTCTTTGCCAGGGACAGTCCCACTTTAGGCAGTTGTGTCCTGCAAAAAAAAAAAAATACTAAAAATGGCAAATGTCCTGAGATTTTAAGACAAAATATATTTCTTAAGTTTTCTTTAAACATTGCATAATACAGTTATTTTTTTTATCTGGAACACACAAATATTGTATGGAATAGCATAAGCAACTCAAATGTTACAAAAATAAGCTTTTATTTTGGCAAAAAGTGAAGTTCTGTCCTTTGCACTGGCAGTGGTTATGTGTTACCCTGCAAAATCTCACATTTCTACCAAAAATGTCCAACTTTGGGCATTTGTAAAGGTGGCAACCCTACTTGTGATGATGATGTTAATCCTCATTGTTTTTGTTACAAAGCCAGCATATCTGAGGTATAGGACAAAACTGGGGACTGTTACAGAAACTGAGCTTTTTTAGCAGACACAGAGCAAAAAATCTAGGTAAAAATTAGTAACAGACGAGAGGTGCGAGTCACTTTCTTATTTTGTTTTCTTTTGGAAAATGGGAAGAGTGCGTATGCACCTTTCTATACAATGAACAAAGCAATATTAATGCAGAGGCTTTCCTTTACTTTAAAGACCCCCCCAGCTCTCAACTTTCCACTCCCAAAAGTTGGAAGGCTATATTGCATAAGGTGCAACTAGTGGGCAAAATGTGGAATACTTGTTAATGGTTTACTAACAACTGCATCTAAAAAGCTTACAGGATTTTCATCTCTCAACTTTCCAGATTTTCGCAGAATGTCCAGATTTTTTACTCATATTTTTGGTCTGTGCCTCATATTTGTGTTTTTTGGTGATTGGAGTCAATAATGACAGACATTTGTGGATTTCAGACTTCATATCCTTCAGAAAAAGGAGCTTTCTAAGTTTGTAAGTGCAGTATTTAAAATTTGATACTATTTTTGCCCCCCCCCACCCCGTTATATTTGGCTTTGTCCAGACTTCTTGCACAAAGAGATTGAGAGATATGGCTTACACAGTGGTTAAAATGTGTTATTTTGTACTTACAAAATGATCTTTTGATTAATGAATATTATTACATATTATTTACCATGAATAATAGAAAAATTCTTAATACTGAAAGTGTGACAGACCCTTTTAATGTGGACCAATGAAGAACATGAACTTTTCAATATTCAAAATGAGGAACATTAGTCAAAATAAGGTATACTTAAGAGGTATGGCCACCCTCATCTCCCAAAATTTGTTTTGTTTGCAGTTAAAAGCTTTCTGTACAGTCTCATTGCTCCTTTATCTTTTTAAAACTTTCATTTTGTGGCTCACTGCTGTTCTTCTGCTGTCATAAACATTTCTGTAGTGTTTACTGTCTAAAAGAGTGTAGGCTAGTAGCTTTAGTGTTGTTCCCAACTCTCCCTCCTTGTTGGTGTCCTGGTGTTATACTTGGTAGCTTTGGAGTTGCCCGCCCCTACTGTAAATTTGATTTGAGACACTCCTCCCCAGTCTAGTGTCATTAGCTCATTCTACCTAATACGGAGAGAACATTTGAGAAGGCCAACCCACTTAGTTTCCTAACCATGAATTCTTTTCTCCTCTCTTCTCTCCCTTTCCTTTACAAAAAAAAAAGCTTTGCTAGAACTCCCTGTGTTCTGCTTAACTGTAACAAAAAAAATTACACCTGTTTCCTGCCTTTCCTGTAACTAACTAGTCTAGTCCAGATACAGATTTGCTATATCCAAGTCTGTTTTTAAGCTTCTGGGCCCCCCAAGCCTGTCTGTGTTGGAGGGAAGCCTGGTAGCTTATCAGTGGGAGTGTTAAGCACTAGGCAACCTATCTACCACATAAGGAGTGGTTTCTGGCCAAGAAATTGTAGTTATTGGCCGTTTGGGCAATTTTTCCATCTCTTTCAACTTTCTGATTTAAAAGCCCGCATTTGCACTTGTTTCTTTCCTGTAACTAGTCTAGTTCAGATACAGACTCTTAGTTTAAACAATTGAATTTGCTTATTTGTGCTCAGCACTTGTTCAAAACTCGCAAGCAGTAAATAAGCTACAAATTACTACAACACTCAACCGTCTTCATTTCCTAGAGGAAAACAGTTTTTGTACTTACTTTCCTCACTTGCTTAGAGAAAAAAAGGCTCTTGTACTCACTTTCCTCACTTGTCTAGAGGAAAATAGTTTTTTATTCAGGCATGTCCAGTGGTCAGCTCCCAGTGTCCTCTCCTGTCTATCTGATGAATCTGGGCATCTTGGAGCAATGTAGCAATTGCCTCTTGTACACAGACAACCCTCTCTTCCTACCATCCAACACTACAACCTGTGAGAGATGAACTTATCTAGCCAAACTGGAGGAAAAGCGCTTTCCAACCAAGACTGAACTTGACAGTCAAGAGGAGAAGGTAAACACTTGCACCCCACCACACTCATCCCACTAAACCTACACCACCAAAATCCACACATAGAAACACAAAAACATTCGCGGAGGCTCTCAATAATAATCTGCTCAAGCAACAGAAACCTCCGAAGCAGAAACACAAGCAACCTCCACCCCCCGTCACAACCTAAATGACACATAGCCCACAGACTCAGTATGCCACTCAACCACGGCTCATAAGGCTAAACAACGCACCCAACACAGTAGTCATAGGTGACTGTATAGTCAGGCACAATGATGTCCCACTCACCAGGCTAAACAAGGAGAAGGCTACTGTCAGCTGCCAGGATCCGCCACATACTCCATGCACTAAGGTCCCTCCATAACAAGTACAAATATGACTCTCTCATTGTCCATGTTGGTGTGAATGACCTGAGATGTACCTCCCTGGACTACATGAAAAGAGACATGGAAGAGCTCTCCAATCGTATGATCCTAGCCCCGAATAGCATCCTGCCATCGCCCAAAATGATACCGCGGTACAAGGACAAAATGATTGACTTTAACAATTGGCTAATCTTCTGGTGTCATTCTAAAGGGATCTGGTATGTGTCTGCCTGGGACAACATGGTCGACAGACCACGATGCTTTGCCAGAGATGGCCTGCACCTGTCAACCCTGGGATTCCGGATACTGCCTAAGGCTCTTGCCACCCCTATAGTGCCTTTTTTAGGCAAGGTTCAAATGACAAATTCACCACCGTAACAGGAACAGCGAAGCAAAAACTGAGAGTAATGCTACTCAATGCTAGAAGTCTAAATTTCAAAATGCACTTACTCGAGTCACTCCTTAAAATAGAGAACATTGATATCTGTGCAGTGACTGAGACCTGGTTCAAGGCTCCAGAGAGCACCCCTGCATTACCAGGCTATAACTCGTACCACACTTTTCATCCACCTAACCTGGACTGGAACACCAAAGGTGGAGGTGTGTCCATATTCATTAAGGATATCCACACCTCCAGGCTAGTTGCTCAGCATAATGCTCCTGAGGTTGTCTAAGTGCAACTAACTCTGGGCAAAACTACAATCCAAATTGTAGCTTGCTACAGATCCGCCACCATGCCCCAGGATACCCACTCCTCTTTCCTTGATATACTGGAAAACATTAGTTTTCAATCAATCACCCTAATAATGGGTGATTTCAACTACCTCACCATTAATTGGGAAAACTACTCATGTACCAACTCCTTCACTTAACGCTTTCTGAAATTCATAAATTCCAATGCCCTGGATCAACTTATCCAAACCCCCACCAGGGCAACAATATCCTAGACCTAGTCATTACCAACATGAGTGACCTGTGTTCCACACCTGAAGTCAACTCCTCGTTGGTCAGATCCGACCATAAGCTAATCACCCTAGATATCCACATCCTGCCCCCATCCCCCATTAAGGAAAGCACAGTAAAAAATTTCTCCAAAGCCAACTTCATGCTTCTTAAGACAGAAGTGGCGAACTTCATGATACCCATGCAGATGGACACTACAGTTAGGACTGCTGAATCATACACAAATGCACTCTATAAGCACTTACACGAGTGCATGGATCGTGCTATCCCAAGTAGAACCAAGACACTATCCTCCAAAAAAGGAAGCCAATCTGGTGGTCCCCTGCCAGAAACAAATTCTACAACAGAAGGAAGAAACTGTTGCAAAAGAGAGTAAAATCCCATGAGTGGAGGAGCTCCCTGGTCAGCCTCAGTAAAAAGCTGAGATCCCTTATAGAGCCTCCAAAGCTAGCTACAAAAACAAAATTGCCACTGATTCTAGGGATAACCACAAAGCATTCTATAGCTATGTCAAGAATCTCAATGGCAACACCCTAATCTGCTCTGCGTTACAGCACAATGGCGCGAAAATTACAGAACCAACTGATATTGCCAACATCCTGGCAGATAGGTTCAGTGCTAACTTTACCCCCCTCTCACCCAGTAAAGGGCCCATATTTATATAGGAAGAATGCAGAGTCCCTGTAATCACAACTACGCAGGCAAAAGCTGCACTTTCTAAAGCCAGAAACACAGCATCCATGGGACCAGACAACATCCCAGGCTGCATTTTTCATGAACTTCAGAACGAACTGGCTCCCCACCTAAGCACCATGTTCAATCATAGCCTCACGTCAGGCTTTGTGCCCACTGAATGGCGCACAGCAATAGTTATCCCACTCCACAAAGGGGGAGCCACCACTGATCCTGGGA
>NC_056747.1:706058115-706065615 GCF_019279795.1 Protopterus annectens
GGTTTCCCTTGTCGGCTCCAAGGGGGCTAGTGGCATCGGACCCTTGTCCGACCCCGCTCTCCCTCTCGGGGCTTCGGCTTTGGTAAGCTCGGCGCCGACATCGGCCTCGGAGCCTTCCCTCTCAGTGGAGCCGGGCATTCCTGTTTCCTCGGAGCGGGGATATTCCGGCCTCCCGGGAGGGAGCCTTTGAGGTGATGAGGAGTGTCCTGGCCTCTGAGCCTGGTCAACGGTCCATCCCTCTAGCTCCTCCCTCATCAGTGCCTGCAGATGCCTCTTGCCAGCCTCTTGCTCTCAGGCCCAGGGATCCATCGCCCCAGGTTTCCCCATTGGGAATTTCCTCCTCTTCGAGGTTTCTCCTGATCCTGCAGGGGAACCCCTCGGAAGAGGACGTGTAAGAGGAAACACACAGACTCCTGAGTCTACTACATCTGATACCGACTTAGATGAGTCGGAGGGTTCCCACGATCCCCTCTGAGGATGTCTCCTTTTCAGACATCCTTGAGCTCCTCAAACAGAGGGGGAATTGGCCCTCCATTGATCCCTCCGAGGATGAGTCGGTATACCTGGAGGCTTTTGGATCCCGACCCTCCACCTCCTGGGTGTCTCCGCCTTTCGACCCACTGATGCAGGTAGTGGCTCGGAAGGCGTGGGCGGCTCCAGATTCTGTGGAACCTGTGCCCAGGAGACCATCCAAATTCATCACGGCCCCTTCGGACAAACAGTTCCTTTCCAAGGGTGTCTCTGTCGATGCTATGGTGGTGGCGGTGGCCACTAAGAAGGAAATGGCGGATCCGTCAGTACCTGTCCATCCTCCTAACAAGGATTCTAGGACCATGGACAGGTATGGAAAGCGGATGTTTTCTTCAGCGACCTTTGCTATGCGTTCGCCGAATTATCTTTGTCACTTCACCAGGCTTCAACGAGATGTTCTCAAGGAACTGGGTGAAGTAGTCCAGGATCCTTCTGCTGCTGGGGCTCAGGAAAAGATTGCCTCGCAGCTTGCAATCCTGAATTCCATATCTAACTCCTCCATGCGGCTCATATCCTATGCGGCCGATGGAGCGAGCAGGGCCGCAGGCACAGGAGTTGCTCTTAGACGCCAAGCCTGGATGCGGCTTTGTAATTTTATGGACCCTTTAAGGCGTCCTTCACTAATACCCCCTTTGATGGTTCGGCTTTGTTCGGACCTCAGGTGAAGGATACCTTGACCAGGTGTGAGCAGGACGGTAAAACTCTTTCTGCCGTTGGAGTCCAGTTTTCCACTCCTTCTAGACCATACCCCAAGGGTCAGAAGGGGGGGAAGATGTGGTTCCGTAAAGCCCAAGGAGCTACACCGGACACACGTGGTCAGTTTACCCCCAGAGGCAGAGGGGGTAACAATAATAGACGCCGCCCTGGAGGCAGGGGGGGGGGGGTCCTCAGAACCAGGGCAACAGGGAGTCTCTTCCTGAGAAGCCCTTTCAGCACCCCTGAGGTGTTGCCCGACTGTCCACCCTTGGAGGCAGTCGGGGGAAGGATTTTGCTGTACCCAGTAGCCTGGCAATCCCTATCTCAAGAGATGTGGGTACAGTCGATCATATCCGAGGGTTACAAAATCCCTTGAAGGTTTCCCTTACCTCTACAATCCCTTCCAGACATCTCACCCGGTCAAAGGGATTTGGCAGAACAGGAGGTTTCAAAGCTCCTAGAAAAAAGAGCCGTCCAGACTGTGCCGGCAGACCAGGTAGGATCCGCGTCTACTGAGATTCTTTTGGTCCCCAAAGGACGGGAGATTGGAGACCAATATTAGACCTGAGCAATCTAAACAGATTTGTCAAGAAGGCAAGATTCCGGATGGTCACGCTTCAGTCCATTCTGCCCTTTCTGGGCAAGGACAACTGGATGTGCTCTATAGACCTTCAGGATGCGTACTATCACATAAAGATTCACAGACGCTCCAGAAGGTTTCTCCGCTTTCGGCTAGGGACCAGTCATTACCAATTCAGAGCACTGCCCTTTGGCCTCACTTCAGCCCCCAGAGTGTTTACCAAATGCATGGCAGTGGTCACAGCTCATCTGAGACGTCGAGGATTCCAGGTGTTTCCCTATTTGGACGACTGGCTCCTCTCCGCCACCACCAAGTGTCAGCTTCTTCAGTCCAGAGACTACACTCTACAGCTTTGCAGGAGTTTGGGAATTTCAGTAAATTTCGAAAAATCTTCCCTGCTGCCTTGCCAATCTATCACCTTTATAGGCGCAGAATTAAACACCGTCAAAATGTTAGCCAGACTAACAGATCAAAGAATTCTGGACATCCAAAAATTTGTTCGGCTTCTATTGCAAAGCAACAAGATCAAAGCCAGATTTATACTGAAGGTTCTAGGTCTTATGGCTGCGACCATTGTTCTTCTACCACTGGCTCGCTTCCACATGCGTCTTCTGCAGTGGATGCTATTCACGCAGTGGTCATACCACAGTCTCCCGATGAGGCACGAAATCTTGGTAACACAGTCGTGCCGAGCTCATCTGAACTGGTGGATATCTTCCCCTCTTCTTCATCAGGGCCGACCCTTTATTCCCCCTCCTCCAGTTGCCACAGTCACTACGGATGCCTCTCTGATCGGGTGGGGGGGGGGCATTATCAGGGCAGGATGGTCCACGGGACGTGGCAACCCATAGAATACCATCTGCACATAAATGTCCTGGAGATGAGAGCAGTGCTTTTAACATTGCAAGCCCTCAACGACTTTCTTCCCACGGGGACTATTGCAGTACAAACGGACAACATGTCCGTAGTCTGGTACATCAACAAACAGGGCGGGACCAGGTCCTATCCGTTATGTCGAGAAGCTCTCAGACTTTGGCAATGGGCGATCTCTTCTCAGCGGTTTCTGATAGCAACGCACATCCGCGGCAGGTCCAACCTATTAGCGGACAGGCTGAGCAGATCCATTCTGATGCCTCACGAGTGGTCTCTCAATCAATCTGTAGTGGATCAGATTTTTCTGAAGTGGGGCACTCCTTGTTGCAATCTTTTTGCTACTCCTCAAAACAACAAGTGCCCCGATTTCTTCACTCTCTTTCCCCTTCCAGGCCAACCGCTGAGAGACTCTCTAACCCAGGATTGGCCCGGGGACTTCTGCACGCTTTTCCTCCTTTTCCCTTGATTCCACAAGTCATTCAGAAAGCCACCGTTTTGAGAGCCAAGTTGATCCTCATTGCCCCATATTGGCCTCGACAAATTTGGTTTCTGTCTCTGCATCGTCACCTTCTGGTGCAGCCCTGGCATCTGGACCCAGTTCCGGATCTCTTGATCCACCAATCGGGTCAGCAGCACCGGGCCATTCATTCTCTCAACCTCACTGCTTGGTTGCTCCACTTCCTACCCTAGCCAGGCTACCGATGATTTCGGACTCAGTCAGAGACATTTTAGTGTCTTCCTTGAAGTCGTCCACTAGGACTGTTTATGCTAGCAAGTGGCAACGTTTTTCTATTTGGGCAAATTCCAGAAATATTGACCCCTTTACTGCTCCTGTACATTCGGTTTTAGATTTCCTGGCGGAGGTTTTTCATTCAGGATCCTCGTCATCTACAGTCAAAGTACAACTGGCTGCTATTTCCAAGTATCATGTTGGCTTGCATGACAATAACATTATGTCTCATAGGTTATGCAAGGCCTTTCTGAGAGGAGTTTTCCTCCTAAAACCACCTATAAAGCTTCCTCCTCCGCAATGGGATCTAAACTTAATGTTGGCATCCTTGATACTACCTCCCTTCGAACCGTCTGCTTCATGTTTTTTGAAGTTATTGACCTGGAAAACTATATTTTTACTGGCTGTCACTTCTGCAAGAAGGGTTTCCGAGATTCAAGCTCTCTGCATTCGTTCCCCTTATTTGGTTTTTCATAAGGACAGGGTATCATTAAGAACTAACCCTTCCTTTCTCCCCAAAGTCGTATCTCAAACCAACATTAACCAATCTATAGACCTACCAGTCTTTTTCCCAAACTATTCCGACAGAGCTGAACAGAAACTGCATTTTTGGATGTCCATCGTCAGCTCAGGTACTATTTGCATAGAACTAAACAATTCAGAAAATCGGACCAATTATTTGTCTCCTATGCAGAAAACAGGATAGGTCTTCCAGTATCTAAAGTGACCTTATCCAGATGGTTGACTTCCACTATTTCCTATGTGTACTCTCTCAGAGGCAAACAGCTATCTTCTAAGCCAAAAGCACACTCAACCAGGAGTCTATCCACTTCTGCAGCTTTTCAGGATAGACTACCCATTGATACCATTTGTGCAGCAGCTACTTGGGCTACGCCCCATACCTTTGTCTCTCATTACAAGTTGGACTTGGCCTCCAGAGATAGGGCCAGTTTTGGTTCCACAGTTCTCAAGAGTCTGTTCCATTGAGCCACCCGGGATACAGGTGCTAGGGACGCGGTCCCATCCAGCAAGAATGAAGGCGAGATTGACAACTTAACATTTAGAAGTTATGTACCTACCATAACGTTCCATGTTAGTTGTCTTCTCGCCTTCTTTCTTGCGTCCCTCCCTCCTTCCCCCTGGCCTGGACAGATCTTGAAGAGTTCCTATTAGGTTGTTTCCTCTGGAGCCTTCATATGAGGACTTCTATTAGGAACTTGTGTTCCTAATTATGTTAGGATAGTCTTTAGCAGGGTAGGTTAGCTACCAAACGAGATCTGAGGTAGTTCCGCCTTGCATCATGGGATATAGGGTTGCCTCGAGCTGGTAAAAGGAGTTCCTAAGCTAAAGCAAGTGCCGAGTCAGAGCCGAGGATCGGCTCCGAACCCATCCAGCAAGAAAGAAGGCGAGAGAAGACAACTAACATGGAACGTTATGGTAGGTACATAACTTCTAATTCGACATTGGCTCCGGCTGGAACCGATGTTTCGAAATCTCATGCCGTTACCTCTGCTCCGGCTGGAGCCGAGGTTGGCAAGACTCAGTTGGCTCCGATAGGCTTATCGGAGCCACCATCAAAGAAGAGGTCTAGGTCCCCTTCCATCGGCTCCATCCACTCGGCTCCGGGATCCCCTCTTCTGTCGGAGCGGAACCATAGGTCTAATTCCTCTCGGTCCTCAAGGCGGTCTGACCATGACTTACAAAGTGTGGTGAGTAGACTTCTCAAGTCCGAGGCACTGGCCCAAATGCTGCATAGCCCTACTCAGCAGTCAGCGGCTATTTCCATCCCTGATTTTATTCCTCCTCCGACTCCTTTGAGTTCGGAGCTGGGGCTCATCGGAGCCGTGGCTGTCGGTGCTTCGGAGTCGATACCTTCCTTTTCGGCTCTGTCGTCTGCTCCGATTTCCTCCTTGGAGGGATCTCGGCGCCGGGCTTCCCTCGTCGGCTCCGAGGGGACGAGTGGCATCGGACCCTTGTCCGACCCCATTCTCCCTCTCGGGGCATCGGCACTGGTGAGTTCGGCTCCGACATCGGCCTTGGAGCCGTCCCTGTCGGTGCCGGGGGGGTACTTGTCTCCTCGGAGCGAGGACCTCCGGCCTTGGCTGATAGGGGCGCCTTCGTGGTCATGCGGAGCGTGCTAGACCCAGTGTCTACCCCACAGTCGGCTCCGTCAGCTCCTCCCTCTTCAGTGCCTGCGGTGGTTTCTACCAATCCCCTTGTATCAGACTGTAGAGAGCCAGCTCCTCAGGTTTCCCCATTGTGAATTTCCTCCTCTTCTGAGGCCTCTCCTGATCCGGTAGGAGAACCCCCTCGGAAGAGACAGTGCAAGAGGAAGCACATTGACTTCCCTGAGTCTATCACCTCTGACACTGACTTGGAGGAATCTGAAGGTTCCCCTCGGTTCCCCTCTGAGGATGTCTCTTTTGCTGACATCCTTGAAATCCTGAAACAGAGGGGGAACTGGCCCGCCCTTAACCCTTCAGAGGACGAGTCAGTTTACCTTGAGGCGTTTGGCTCTCGCCCTTCCACCTCCTGGGTGTCCCCTCCCTTTGACCCCCTTATGGAAGTGGTGGCAAGGAAGGCTTGGACGGCCCCTGATTCAGTGGAAACTACCCCAAGGAGGCCGTCAAAATTTATTACTGCCCCTAAAGAGAAAGAGTTTCTATCTAAAGGTGTCTCTGATGCCATGGTGGTGGCCGCAGCCACTAAGAAGGAGTTAGCCGATCCTTTGGTACCTGTCCATCCTCATAATAAGGAGTCTAGGACCATGGACAGGTACGGTAAGCGGATGTTTTCATCAGCGACCTTTTCAATGCGGTCGCTGAACTACTTGTGTCACTTCACCCGTCTCCAGAGAGATTTGCTCAAGGATATGGGTGAGGCCATGCAGGATCCAACAGCTGTGGGGTTCCAAGACAAAATGAACTCCCAGTTGACAACCCTGAATTCGATTGTCCACTCCTTCATGCGGCTTATCTCATATGCTGCTGACGGGGCGAGTAGGGCCGCAGGCACAGGTGTAGCTTTCCACGTCACGCCTGGATGCGGCTTTGCAATTTTGCGGACCCTTTCAAGGCGTTCTTCACCAATTCCCCCTTTGATGGCTCAACATTGTTTGGTCCTCAGGTGAAGGATACATTGACTAGGTGCGAGCAGGAAGGTAAGACTCTCTCTGCCGTGGGAGTCCGTTTTTCTACCCCTTCTAGACCTTATCCAAAAGGTCAGAGGGGAGGAAAAATGTGGTTCCGCAAACCTCAGGGAGTCTCATCTGACGCACAAGGTCAATTCCCCTCTAGAGGCAGAGGGGGGGGAATAACAATAGACACCGCCCTAGGGGCAGAGGAGGTCTGCAAAACCAGGGTAGCAGAGAAACTTTCTCTGATAAACCCTTTCAGCATCCCTGAGGAGCTGCCCGGCTGTCCACCTTCGGAGGCAGTCGGGGGAAGATTATCACTGTACCCAAAAGCCTGGCTTTCCCTCACTCAAGACAAATGGGTACAGTCAATCATATCCGAGGGTTACAAAATTCCATTTATTCACATCCCATCCCAACCCAAAGGATCCCTTCCAGACGTTCCACCCAGTCTAAGGGAATAAGCAGCATTAGAAATATCAAAGCTGCTGTCAAAAAGAGCTATCCAACCAGTCCCAGCAGACCAGCAAGGATCCGGAATCTACTCCAAATTCTTTTTGGTACCAAAAAAAACAGGGGACTGGAGACCAATCCTGGATCTCAGCAAATTAAACAATTATATCAAAAAAACAAAATTCTGGATGGTCACGTTACAGTCCATTCTACCCTTCTTGGGTCAGGACAATTGGATGTGCTCGATAGACCTTCAGGATGCGTACTACCATATCAAAATGCACAGACGCTCCAGGAGGTTTCTCCGCTTCAGGCTAGGAGCCAGTCACTACCAGTTCAGAGCCCTGCCCTTTGGTCTCACTACAGCCCCCCCGAGTGTTTACCAAATGCATGGCAGTGGTCGCGGCTCACTTGAGACGTCAAGGATTCTAGGTGTTTCCATATTTGGACGACTGGCTCCTTACCGCCACCACCAGACATCAACTGCTTCTATCCAGTGACTTC
>NC_056747.1:706070615-706135615 GCF_019279795.1 Protopterus annectens
TCTAAAAGAAAAAGCTGGAGTAGAGCCTAATACTGAGCAGTGGTGTTGTGAATTGGAAAGTAGGTCCCAAATATTAGTAATGACTTCTCTAATTAGCGACATATCTCTTGAAATAGGTAGGGGGAGCTTAAAGTCATGTCTTTGTTATTCTTTTGCTTGTTGTGAGATTCAAACCCATATTTTAAAATGGGAAAATATTTAGTGTACCTGAGAGATGTAATTTCTTCACATATGTTGTCCACTAGATTCTTTTTGGTAGTTTCTTATATAGAACATGTGATGTTAAGTTGTCCATCTCGCCTTCATTCTTGCTGGATGGGTTCCCGACTCGGCCAATACTAAAGCTCGAGAGCTAATTCCACCGGCTCGAGGCTCCCCTATATCCCACAATGCTAGGCGGTAACTACTCAGATCTCGTTTGCCGCTATAGCTGACGAGGTGCTTTTCTACCGGCTCAGGCAGGTTAGTGAGAGTTTTTACCATAATAGGTATTTCTTAACCCCCTATTGTTTCATACCATAACCTTTTTAGTTTAATTAATATTTAGATAAATCACCCCCTGTTTTTCGGGTCTATATTCCCTTCCTTTTCTTCCCTTAACTTGTAGGCCTTGCCCTTCCCTTCCCAGTCCTTTAGTGTGACTAAATTAGTAGTTTTTTTGTTAAGGGCTTGTATGTGTGTTTGTGGCTTTGTGTTAGCCTTAATAATTTAATAATTTTCTTTGGTAGAGGGTGTGTCTGTAGTGTGTTTGTGTTGTTGTCAGGCACTCCTTTCACTATGTCAAAAGACGCTAAGGTCTCAGGCTTCAAGAAGTGTGACTCATGCTGTCAGAAAATGTCTCTGACAGACGGTCACACTTCTTGTGTGTATTGCCTGGGACCTTTGCACCTGCAGCACTCTTGTGCTGTTTGTCATAGTTTTAGCCCTACAGTCCTGCAGAAACGCAAGAATAAATTAATCTTGCGGGGCTTATTAAAGCCTGAAGGCCCCCCGACTCAGTCTGTGTCGGGGAAGCCTTCTAAAACTTCCAAACAGTCGGCTCCGTTTTCTGAGTCGACTGCTGGAAAGGTTAAGTCGGCTTTGACATCGGGTCCGGCCGGAGCCGATGTTTCCAAGCCTCATATTGTTACCTCGGCTCCGGCTGGAGCCGAGGCTGATAAAACTCCGTTGGCTCCGATACTCTTATCGGAGCCACAGTCTAGGAAGAGATCTAAATCCCCCTCTATCGGCTCCGTGCATTCGGCGCCAGGATCCCCTCTTCTTTCTGAACGGACCCATAAAACTCATTCCTCACGGTCTTCCAGGTTATCTGACCACGATTTGCAAAGGGTAGTGAGTAGACTTCTCAAGTCCGCGGCACTGGCCCAAATGCTGCATAGCCCGAGTCAGCAGTCAGTGGCTATTTCCGTTCCACAATACATTCCTCCTCTGACTCCTTTGAGTTCGGAGCCAGGACTTGTCGGAGCCATGACTGTCAGTGCGTCGGATCCGATACCTTCCCTTTCGGCTCCGTCGTCTGCTCCGATCTCCTCCTTGGAGGGATCTCGGCGCCGAGCTTCCCTCGTCTGCTCCGAGGGGGCGAGTGGCATCGGACCCTTGTCCGACCCCACTCTCCCTCTCGGGGCTTCGGCGCTGGTGAGTTCGGCTCCAACATCGGCTTCGGAGCCGTCCCTGTCGGTGCCGGGGGAGGACCTTGTCTCTTCGGAGCGGGGGCCTCTGGCCTTGCCTGACAGGGGTGCCTTTGAGGTCATGCGGAGCGTGCTAGAACTAGGGTCTGCCCCACAGTCGGCTCCTTCAGCCCCCCCCATCTACAGTGCCTGCGGTGATTTCTACTCACCCCCTTGCCTTAGACCGCAGAGAGCCAACTCCTCACGTTTCCCCATTGGGAATTTCCTCCTCTTCCGAGGCGTCTCCTGACCCAGTAGGAGATCCCCCTAGGAAGAGGCAGTGCAAGAGGAAGCACATTGACTCCCCTGAGTCTATCATCTCTGACACTGACTTAGAGGAATCTGAAGGTTCCCCTCGATCCCCCTCTGAGGATGTCTCCTTTGCTGACATCCTTGAGATCCTCAAACAGAGGGGGAACTGGCCAGCCCTTAACCCTTCGGAGGATGAGTCAGTGTATCTTGAGGCGTTTGGCTCTGGCTCTTCTACCTCCTGGGTGTCCCCTCCCTTTGACCCCCTTATGGAAGTGGTGGCAAGGAAGGCTTGGACGGCTCCTGATTCAGTGGAACCCACCCCGAGGAGACCATCTAAATTTATTACTGCCCCTAGAGATAAAGATTTTTTATCCAGAGGTGTCCCTGTTGATGCCATGGTGGTGGCTGCGGCCACTAAGAAGGAGTTAGCCGATCCTTCGGTTCCTGTCCATCCTCCTAATAAGGAATCTAGGACCATGGACAGGTACGGCAAGCGGATGTTCTCATCAGCGACCTTTTCAATGCGTTCGCTGAATTACTTATGCCACTTCACTCGTTTCCAGAGAGATTTACTCAAGGATATGGGTGAACTGATAAAGGATCCTACAGCTGAGGGATTCAAAGACACAATGAACTCCCAGTTGGCAACCCTGAATTCCATCATTAACTCCTCCATGCGGCTGGTCTCATATGCTGCAGATGGGGCGAGTAGAGCCGCAGGCACAGGTGTTGCCTTACGACGTCACGCCTGGATGCGGCTATGCAACTTTGCGAACCCTTTCAAGGTGTCCTTCACCAATTCTCCCTTTGATGGATCATCCTTGTTTGATCCACAGGTGAAGGATACATTGACCAGGTGTGAGGTAAAAGGTAAGACTCTCTCTGCCGTAGGAGTCCGTTTTTCTACCCCTTCTAGACCCTATCCCAAAGGTCAGAGGGGAGGAAAGATGTGGTTACGCAAACAATCCCAGGGAGTCTCATCTGACGCACAAGGTCGATTCCCCTCTAGAGGCAGAGGGGGGAATAATAATAGACGCCGCCCTAGAGGCAGAGGAGGTCCGCAAAACCAGGGTAGCAGAGAAATGTTCTCTGATGAACCCTTTCAGCATCCCTGAGGGGCTGCCCGGCTGTCCACCTTCGGAGGCAGTCGGGGGAGGGTTATCCCTGTACCCAAAAGCCTGGCTTTCCCTTACTCAAGACAAATGGGTACAGTCGATCATATCCGAGGGTTACAAAATTCCCTTTATTCACATCCCATCCCAACCCAAAAGATCCCTTCCAGATGTTCCACCCGGTCTAAGGGAACAAGCAGCATTAGAAATTTCTAAGCTGCTATCAAAAAGAGCTATCCAATCAGTCCCAGCAGACCAGCAAGGATCCGGAATCTACTCCAAATTCTTTTTGGTACCAAAAAAAAACAGGGGACTGGAGACCCATACTGGATCTCAGCTACTTAAACAAGTATATCAGGAAAACAAAATTCCGGATGGTCACGCTTCAGTCCATTCTACCCGTCTTGGGTCAGGACAATTGGATGTGCTCGATAGATCTTCAGGACGCGTACTACCACATCAAGATGAACAGACGCTACAGGAGATATCTCCGCTTCAGGCTGGGAGCCAGTCACTACCAGTTCAGGGCCCTGCCCTTTGGTCTCACTACAACTCCCCGTGTGTTTACCAAATGCATGGCAGTGGTCGCGGCTCACTTGAGACGTCAAGGATTCCAGGTGTTTCCATATTTAGACGACTGGCTCCTTACCGCCACCACCAGACATCAGCTTCTTCTATCCAGGGACTTCACCATTCAATCTTGCCAAGCTCTAGGCATTTCGATAAATTTCAAAAAATCTGCCTTGTCGCCTTGTCAATCTATTACCTTTATAGGCGCCACCTTAAACACACTCAATCTTTCAGCCAGACTCACAGAGCAGAGAGTGTCAGATATTCAAAAACAAGTTTCCCTTCTCTTACAGTGCAACAAAGTCAAAGCCAGATTAGTTTTGAAGGTGTTAGGACTCATGGCAGCAGCTATTCCCCTTCTCCCCTTGGCTCGCTTTCACATGAGGATCCTCCAATGGATGCTGTTTACTCAATGGTCCTTTCAACAGCTCCCGATGTCCCATACCATTTTGATAACTCAATCATGCAAGAATCAACTGTCTTGGTGGATCACATCACCTCAACTTCTCCGAGGAAGACCCTTCACTCCCCCCCCCCCCCCAGTCGCCACGTTGACAACAGACGCCTCCCTGATTGGGTGGGGGGAGCATTATCAGAGCAGGACAGTCCAAGGCACGTGGCAACCTTTCGAGTGCCACTTGCACATAAATGTCTTAGAGATGAGAGCAGTGCTTTTAGCGTTGCAAGCCCTTCACGACTCTCTTCCCACTGGGACTATTGCAATTCAAACGGACAACATGTCCGTAGTGTGGTACATCAACAAACAAGGCGGAAACAGATCATACCCTTTATGTCGAGAGGCACTCAGACTTTGGAAATGGGCGATCTCTTCTCAGCGTTTTCTGATAGCAACGCACATTCCCGGGAAATCCAACGTTATTGCAGACAAATTGAGCAGGGCAATTCTCATGCCCCCCATGAGTGGTCTCTAAAGAAATCAGTTCTAGAAGAAGTATTCCTAAGATGGGGCCAGCCTTGCTACGATCTTTTTGCTACTCCCCAAAACAGCAAGTGTCACGACTTTTTCACTCTCTTCCCTTTACCAGGCCATCCCACCAGAGACACTCTAGTTCACGATTGGCCCCGGGGACTTCTGTATGCCTTTCCCCCCTTTCCACTGATATCTCAACTAATTCAGAAAGCCATCGCCTTGAGAGTGACAATGATCCTCATTGCTCCTTACTGGCCTCGACAGATATGGTTTCCGTTTCTTCATCGTTACCTTTTGGAGCAGCCTTGGCATCTGGACCCAGTACCAGATCTGATAACCCACCAATCGGGTCAGCTGCACCAATCTCTGCTTTCTCTAAACCTCACAGCATGGTTTCTCCAATTCCAACCTTAGCCAGGCTTCCCTCCATATCTCGCTCGGTCCGAGATATCTTGATAGCCTCTCATAAATCTTCTACCCGGAAGATTTATAGTAGCAAATGGAAACGCTTCTCCTTTTGGGCAACGTCAAAAAACATAGATCCCTTTACAGCACCTATCCAGTCTATTCTAGATTTTCTAGCAGAACTCTTTCAGGACGTTTAGTAACGGTTGTCTTTATTAAGGTCTGAAGAAGCAGGCAACTGCGAAAGCGCTAACCTAATTTTATTTATTTTTCTGTGTTATACATTAAATTATTTTACTCTCAGCACCTTGACGCCTTATTTTGTTTTCAAGTATTATATTTTTTGGGTTTGTCTGGTCCCACCACAATCTATTGCTCTACATTATTCGTTTTTTTGTTCAGTGGGACCATGGCTGAGAGTGTGGATTTGGAGATGAATTCTATACTGACTAATGGACTTAGTGAAGATTCTTATCAAGGCAAGAAAATACCAAAAGCTGGTGAGTCTACACTTCTCTCTAGATCCACTGCTAATCCTCTCATTTTTGTGACCTTTAATGATGAGGATATAGCATATATTAATGTTGACTTTATTTAAAAAGGCTCTGAAGGAACTTGAAGAAAAGATGTATAAGCATAAGTGCTTGTTATGGCGGCACTATCAGTTCGAGGCTGCTATATTTCACAAAATAATTCCAAGAGGGCTTCGGGTATTAAAAATGTCCTCCTATGGCGATAGCCTTCCAAAGCTTTTAAAAAGGTGGCAGGTCCTGAATTTGCAGCTAAGTCTTGACTATATGACACTATTGAATGACTTCTTCTATCTGGAAGAAGATTTTCTAGCTAAAGACATTAATGAGCTGACACTCTATCTGACTGGCTCCTTTAAAGGTGGAATGTTCGATCAGTTAATGGATCAATTATTTTTAAACATTTTGCTATATGAAAGGAAATTGGGGAAAGAAAAGGTTTAAAAGTTCCGAAGGGACTACGTTGATTTCCAGGATGGTAATGTCTTCTCTTGACCCAGGAGTACTCAACCAATTGGATCAGCAGAGGGTTTCATGCTAACAGAACAACGCATGACGGCCAGGGCTCCTGAAGTGGCTGTGAATGAACGAGCAAAGATGCGACAACCATTGGATGTTTTTAATTCTATTAATGCTGGCTCTCAGAAGGATAAATTGGATGAACTTTGTTCTACAATTATGGCGATGTCAGCGGCTGTGTCATCCAGTATGCAGGATATACAAAAGGAACACTTCATCCAGACAAACTCGAAGGGACAGAATTTGGGCTGTAAACAACTAGTGTCATCAGAATACAGTCAATGTACTGATAATAATGTTGTAGATGATATGAACACTAATGAAACTGAGTACAGAGAAAGTTAATATTGGGATTGATGGACATAATTTAAATGTTGCTGCTAGTGCTCTTAAAGGTGGCAATACACTTGTTAACACTAGTTCTGATAACTTATGTACATTGGATGTAACTATGTCACCCTGTGCAAATGTTGATGTTAATAACAGCCGCAGGGTGGAAGTTAATTCAACTAGTTTAGACTGTGTTAGTCAATGTTCAGAGTGCAACTATTAATAATCCAGTAGTGAGACCTAAAGTTTTAAGTAAGCCATTAATAAATAGCGATTTTAGTTTAACTGATCAAGGCAGGAATAATACCTGACTTTCTGCATTTTATTTGGAGAAGGCGCTCCCTATCAAGCATGAGAAATGGATAGGGAGGTCTCGCAGGAGAAGGGTGAGGTTGCAATCCGACCCCCCAACTCAAACCAAAGGCCCACATACAACAGGTTCACAAACACGCAATCTCAAATAAACAATCTGGTGTTCAATTTGTCGTCCATTGAACTTACTAGTGAACAATTGTCTGCATTGAATAAAGGCCTCTCATTTATCCCTGCCACTAAGATGGATCTGGTTGAAACAATTCTATATTTGAAAATGTTTGCCAGGAACATTATATTAAAAACAGTTTTTATGGATGGGGATGCAGAAGTGCGTAATGCGTGTGGTTTTAAAAAAAAAGCATTTTTACACCAGATGACTCTCCAGCAATGGAAGCATTCATTAAAATTTGTGAGGATGACTTAAGGAAAAGTTTGTGATAAATGTAAGTCCTGCTTTTTTAATTTGTCAGATAAGGAGTATGAGGCATTGAATATGTTGACTAGAGCTGAGCACCTGGTTATTAGACCAGCAGACACAGGAGGAGGGATTGTTGTCTTTGACAAGCTGGACTACCTGAATAAAATGCATGAAATGTTATATGTCAACACTGTATATCTTATTTTGCAGAAGTATCAGGTAAATGGAATTATTAATAGATTGAATTTTTATGTATATGATATGCTTATGACAGATCAAATAGACTATGCTATGTATACATATTTTTCTGTTGAACATCCTACTATACTGGTGATATATGGTCTGCCAAAAGTGTATAAAGATCCATTGAACCCTCCCCTTAGGCCTATTGTATCCGGGAGAGGGTGGCTTACTGAGCCATTGCCCATATATGTTGAGAAACAACTTAGGAGTATTTTGGAGAAAGTGCAGACTGTTTTAAGAGACAGTAAGCAATTTTTGGAACATCTTTATATATGAGCTAAGCACAGGGATGAAAATGAAATCAGAGGTATGTTTTTTGTTACCCTAGATGTGAACTCTTTATTCACAGTTATCCCGAATGAAGATGGTGTTGAAAATGTGAGACAGTTTTTGATTAAGGAAATTGGTTACCTCAGTTCTAAGAGCAACATGATATGTGCCCATTTGATCCTGCAGAACAATGTGTTTCTTTATGAATCTGAATACTTCCTTCAAATAATAGGAGTAGCTATGGGCACAGCATGTGCGAATACGTATGCCAATTTAGTTCTTGCCAATAGGGAAAAAGAGTCATTCTTTAGCAGTGACATGTTCAAGTTACATGTCACCTTTTTCAAACATTTTGTGGATGACATTTTTTTCATTTGGCATGGCAACGAGGAAGATCTTAAAAGTTTTGTGCGTTATTTGGGGAGTACCACCACCTATCTGTCTTTTTGTTTGCATTATTCTTTAGAAACCATTGATTTTCTTGATGTCACAGTTGGCAAGAACATGCTTGGCAGTCTGTCAACCAAGCAGTACAGGAAAAAATGCAGGAAGAACAACATACTGCACTCTTCTAGTATGCACCTTAGGCATACTACTAGGAATGTAGTGAAAAATCAGGTTCTTAGGTGTAAAATATTGTATACAGAACCTGAACTACTAAAGGAAATGCTTGATGCACTTTGTATAGATCTTGTGGATAGGTGTTATAAAATTGGGGAAACGGAGAGAACCATACAAGAAGTTAATAAGTTGGAATGGAATAAAACAAAACCTTTCTTTTCTGACCTGTCTTCTGTAACCCCAGAGAGTGAAAAGGCTGTGGATACTATGGCAGTGAACAGAATGTGTTTGACTTATTCTGGAGGGGTCAATACAGTATGTGAGATTGTCAAGAGGAATTGCCCTATTCTTCTGACTGATCCTAAAATAAGTAGGGTAATAGAATCTACCCCTAAATTTTGTTTTAAAAATAGTAAGAACTTGAAGCAGCGTTTGTGTTATAAGCATAATAGGTTTTATGGGCAGTTTACTTCACAGCTTAAGGGCACGTATACATGCAGGATTTGTAAAGCCTGCCCTAATATCTGGTCAGCTCGCATGGTCATACACCCAGAGACTGCAAAATCAATAGAGTTTTCTTTCTACAAAAAACATAGTTTACATGGCTAGGTTCAACCCATGTGACTGCTTTTACATAGATAAGACCAATCGTATGTTGAAGGAAAGGGTGCTAGAGCATTTAAATGATATATGCAATAATAAATTAACTAATGCACTGGCCAAGTCTGTATCTGAGGATGGGGGAAACCATAGTTTTAAATTCTTGGTTTTACAAAAGGTCAATGACAGTCTAAGAGAAGGTGACTTACATAATGAGACAGAATTTATTGAGTTAAAATGGATTGTTGACTTTAAGGCATATGCCCTTCTAGGTCTGAATAGTGCTGTCTTCTTAAACCTATTTTAAAGAAAAGAGGTTTGCCTTATTAATTAAGTTTGTTTTTATTGGTTGTATGGAGTATTTAAATGACTTTTTGTAACTGTTGTCTTTATTAAGGTCTGAAGAAGCAGGCAACTATGAAAGCACTAACCTAACTTTATTTGTTTTTCTGTGTTATACATTAAATTATTTTACTCTCAGCACCTTGACGCCTTATTTTGTTTTCAAGCATACCTTTTGGAATTGTGGGTCAAAGGTTCAACCATGGTCTCATCAGACCATGAAACATTGTCCAGCATGCTTTTAGGAGACTTGATATAGTGTTTGGCAATGTTTGTCCGGCCCTGGATGTTTTTCCTGTGTAAGAAAAGGCTTCCATCTTGCAACCCTACCCCATAGGCCAGACATATGGGGAATACAGAAGATTGTTGTCATGTGGTACACACCAAGTACTTGCCAGGCATTCCTGCAGCTCCTTCAGTATTGCTATATGTCCCCTGGCAGCCTCCATGGTCAGTTGTCTTGTCATGTCATCCATTCTGGATGGACATCCAGGTGTTTGCAGCGTTACTGTTGTCCCATATATTCTCCACTGTTTGACTGTTTGCACTGTATTCCGTGGTATATCCAATGTTGTGGGCAGTTTTTCTACTCTTCTCCTGACTGATACATTTCCACAATGAGATCCCTTTGATGGTTTGTAAGCTCTCTGCAAAACATAGCTTTTGCTGTAGCAGGCAACTGGATAAATGTCAAATAAATCCTACTAGGACAGCTGAACATTATTTGGGGTCAATCAGAGTCTTTTTAATTGATGGCATGTGTACACCCAAGAAGACGGAATGCTGTGATTAAAGCAAGAGGTGCGTCAACAAAGTATAAGTTTAAGTGTGTGTAACCAACTTATAGTACATTTTTTATGTTTTATATTTTCTCCCCTAACAGATTTGTTTGTTTTTTAATAGAATTGTACAGGTTATGGGTCACATTCAAGGTGGGAAACGTTTTGAAATTATTTTCTTTGGTCTCATTTTCGTATAGCACACAAACATGGCATTTTAACAAGTGTGAGTACACTTTTGATATCCACAGTATGTAGGTGTTCATATAACTGTTTGTGGTAGGCATGGACACAGGGTCATAACACAATTGGACACTTCTCCGATTACAACCTGATAATCATGCCTATTCTAGTACCCATATCAGTGTCAGCACAATGCAACAACCCAGTAGCTATAGACATTTATGTCTGTTGTATGCAGTGAAACTGATATTACACAAATGTACAACATGCACAACTTATTTGCCTGACTGCTTGCAACCCATGTCATTTGTTTTTTGCCTTCCAGCTGAACATATGCATACGTACATGTGCTCAGGTGATACCTGGTATACATTTCTGTTCTCTGTTTGTATGGTACACTGTATTTACAGTTTTGCTGCTCAGTCATACCTCTCAACCTGTTATAGCAGGACATCTGGACAATGGCACACATAAATGGGTGGCAAAGGTACATCAGTATTGACACTGTATTAATATTGCTGTAACATACATAAGTAAGTTGCTTGCACAGTAGGCTTTGCCATCACAGTGATAACTTGGAGGATGTATGACATTCATAACTAGGCTAATCTGAAGTAGTTTACTTCATTTGGTCTTCAACCTGTGGGTTACGGATCTGTATCAGATCTGAGCCGGCAACTTTTACTAGCATAAGCTCCGAGCTTACCCATAATACACCTCCACTTCCTTCCATCCCCAGATCTCATTGGCCATGAATTGCTTCAGCATCGTGTCTCTTGAGCTCCAACTAGTCAAGTGGGTAAAACCTCTGAGTAGCTTTTTCAAAAACTTTTTTGTCAGATTAGTGTTAGTGTAGGCCCCCTTTCTCCTCCCCTTGCTTGGTGCGTCGAGTGTTAGTGTTTTAGAGTAGTTTGTACTGTTGTGTAAGTTATAGCACCCCCTCCCTCCTCAGTGTTTTCTGTATACTAGTGTGGTGAGTGTGTGTGTGTGTGTGTGTGTGTGTGTGTGTGTGTGTGTGTGTGTGTGTGTGTGTGTGTGTGTGTGTGTGTGTTAGCTAGAAAGTAATTGCCTGTATTTTTTTATTAGGCTTTCTTTCTATAAATAGTACGGCTGAAAAGCTTGATGTTAAGTTGTCTATCTCGCCTTCATTCTTGCTGGATGGGTTCGGAGCCGACCTCGGCTCCGACTCGGCCACTCTAAAAGCTCGAGAGTTGGTTCCACCGGCTCGAGGCTCCCCTTATATCCCACAATGCTAGGCGAGAGTTACCTCAGATCTCGTTTGCCGCTACAGCTTCGAGGTTGGTTGCTTCTACCGGTTCCTGGTGAGTGTTAGCTTTTATACAAAAGTTACTCTTTTTCCCCTTTTAACTTTAATTCTTCCTAAATTAGTGTAGGATATAGATCTTTATCCCGACCCTATTTTTCCCGTTTTCTTATTAAAAGAACCGTTGGTTCTTCCCTTGGGCCTTTGGCCTTCCCTTCCCTAGGGTGTGTTTGTGTAGTTACTTTTTTGTGCTTAATTATTAGTATTTTACTAAAATTGTTATTATTTTTAGTATTAATAATTTTTCTGACAGGGTATAACTGTGTGTTTGGGTGTGTGTTAGTGTACACCTGTCAGTTAGGAAAATGTCAAAGGAAGCAAAGGTCTCTGGATTCAAGAAGTGTGATGCGTGCTGTCAGAAAATGTCTCTGACAGACGCTCACACTTCTTGTGTCTATTGTCTGGGGCCTTTGCACCTGCAGGACTCCTGTGCTGTGTGCCATGGCTTCAGCCCCAGGGTCCTGCAGGAGAGAAAAACAAGTTGATTCTGAGAGGCTTGTTAAAACCAGAGGATTCCCTGTCAGTTTCAACAGGGAAGCCCTCTAAGGCATCGAGGTCTTGGCTCCGGCTTCTGAGCCGAGACCTCAGGTTGTTCAACCTTTGCCTTTATCGGCTCCGGCTGGAGCCGATAAGACTCAGTCCACAGTTTCTGTGGCTTCCTCGGGTCCGGCCGGAGCCGGGGGTATCGAGGTACCCGGGTCGGCTCCGTCAAGATCTTGAGCCGACAACCAGAAAGAGGTCTAGGTCACCTTCTCTTGGCTCCGTTCATTCGGCTCCAGGATCTCCCCTGCTGTCTGAACGGAGCCAAAGGTCTCATTCCTCTAGGTCATCGAGGCTTTCCGATCATGACCTTCAGAGGGTGGTGAGTCGACTACTTAAGTCCGAGGCACTAGCCCAGATGCTTCAGAGCCCGACTCATCAGTCGGTGCCTGCCCCGGTCCATCAACTCTTTCCTCCTTCGACTCTTTTGAGTTCGAGCCGGGTCGTCGGAACCGAGACTGTGGTCGCCGGGCCGAGACAATTGTCTTCGGCTCCGTCGTCGGGTCCGTTTTCTTCCGTGGAGGGATCTCGGCGGCGGCCCTCCCTCGTCGGCTCGAGGGGTGAGTGGCATCGGACCCTTGTCTGACCCCCTCTCCCTCTCGGTGCTTGGCGCTGGTGAGTTCGGCTCCGACATCGGCCTCGGAGCCATCACTGTCGGTGCCGAGGGGGTCCTTAGCTCCTCGGGCGGGGACCTCGGGCTCGGCCTGACAGGGGTGCATGCCAGGACATGCGGACTGTCTTAGAGCCTGGCTCTACTCCACAGTCGGCTCCCTCAGCCCCTCCCTCTATGCTGCCTCAGGGTAAGTCGACTCACTCCCTCATCCCGGACCGCAGAGAGCCAGCTCCTCAGGAGCCCCTTTGGGATTTCATCCTCTTCGAGGCCTCTCCTGATTTGGCAGAAGAGCCCCTCGGAAGAGGAAGTGCAAGAGGAAGCACATTGACTCACCTGAGTCTATCACGTCGGACACAGATCTGGATGATTCTGAGGGTTCCCCGTTCCCCTTCTGAAGATGTCTCATTTGCAGACATTCTGGAGATCCTTAAATAGAGGGGAAATTGGCCAGCCCTCAACCCTTCGGAGGACGAATCTGTGTATCTTGAGGCGTTTGGCTCTCGTCCTTCCACCTCCTGGGTGTCCCCCTCGACCCCCTCATGCAGGTGGTTGCTAAGAAGGCATGGGCGGCTCCTGATTCAGTGGACCCCACTCCCAGGAGACCCTCCAAATTCATCACAGCTCCATCAGACAAGCAATTTTTATCAAAAGGAGTTTCTGTGGATGCTATGGTGGTCGCTGTTCCCACAAAGAAGTAACTGGCTGATCCTTCAGTGCCTGTCCATCCACCTAACAAGGAATCTAGGTCCATGGATAGATGCGGAAGCGGATGTTCTCCTCAGCGACATTTACCATGCGTTCGCTGAATTACCTGTGCCATTTCACTCGTCTTCAAAGGGACTTGATCAAGGAAGCGAGTGAAATGTTGAAGGACCCTACAGCTGCGGGTTTCCAAGAGAAAATGAACACGCAGCTGGCTATCCTAATTCCATTTCCAACTCCTCCATGCGCCTCCTCTCTTATGCGGCCGATGGAGCGAGCAGAGCCGCAGGAACAGGGTAGCCTTACGTAGGCACGCCTGGATGCGGCTATGCAACTTTATGGAACCTTTCAAGGCGTCTTTCACGAACTCCCTTTTGATGGATCATCTCTTTTGGTCCTCAAGTGAAAGAAACCCTGACTAGGTGCGAGACTGATGGCAAGACCCTTTCTGCCGTCGGAGTCCGTTTTCGACTCCTTCTAGGCCTTACCCCAAAGGCCAGAAGGGTGGAAAGATGTGGTTCCGTAAACAATCTCAAGGGACTTAAGCCTGACGCACAGAGTCGCTTTCCTACCAGAGGCAGAGGTGGGAATAACAATGGTAGACGTCGCCCTAGGGGCAAGGGGGGTCCGCAGAACCAGGGCAATCGGGAAGCCTTTCCTGACAAGCCCTTTCAGCATCCCTGAGGTGTTGCCCGACTGCCCATCTTCGGAGGCAGTCGGGGGAAGATTGTCATTGTACCCAGAAGCCTGGCTATCCCTGACTCAAGACAAATGGGTACAGTCCATCATTTCCGAAGGCTATTCTATCCCCTTTCTTCGTTTTCCAAATCAGTCAAAAAGATCCCTTCCAGATGTTCCACCCGCTCAAAGGGATATAGCAGCTTTGGAAATTTCAAAACTGCTTGCAAAAGAGCAATTCAGCCAGTGTCAGCAGACCAACAAGGATCCGGAATCTACTCAAGGTTCTTTTTAGTTCCAAAGAAAACAGGGGACTGGAGACCAATTTTGGATCTCAGTATCTTGAACAGATCAGTCAAGAAAACAAGATTTCGGATGGTCACGCTGCAATCCATTCTTCCCCTATTGGGAAAAGGAAACTGCTTGTGCTCTATAGACCTTCAGGATGCGTACTATCACATAAAATGAACAGACGCTCCAGAAGATTCCTCCGCTTCAGGCTGGGAACCAGTCATTTTCAATTCAGGGCCCTGCCCTTTGGTCTCACCACTGCCCCACGGGTGTTTACCAAATGCATGGCAGTGGTAGCTTCTCACCTGAGACGACAAGGATTCCAGGTGTTTCCATATTTGGACGACTGGCTTCTCACAGCTCCCACCAAGCATCTCCTTCTGATGGCCAGAGATTATACTTTTCGCATTTGTCAAAAACTGGGTATTTCAATAAATTGCGAAAAGTCTGTTTTGTCGCCTTGTCGTACTATTACCTACATAGGCGCAAATTTAGATACTATAAACATGTCTGCAACGCTAACGAACCAAAGGATATCAGACATTCACAAATTGGTGTCACTTCTTCTCAACAACAACAGAGCCAAAGCCAGGTTAGTTCTAAAGGTGTTGGGAATCATGGCAGCGGCCATACCTCTCCTCCCATTGGCCAGATACCACATGCGGATCCTTCAGTGGATGCTTTTTCTCAATGGTCATACCAGGAACTTCCAATGTCTCACACCATTATGATCACGCAAGCGTGCAAAAAGCATCTCATGTGGTGGATGTCTTCCCCCCAGCTCCTGTCGGGAAGACCATTTGTTCCACCTCCTCCGGTTGCTACTCTGACAACGGATGCCTCCCTGATCGGGTGGGGGCATTATCAGGGCAGGACAGTCCAGGGCACATGGCAACCAAACGAATGCCACTTGCACATAAATGTTCTGGAGATGAGAGCAGTGCTTTTAGCGTTGCAAGCCCTTCAAGACTCTCTTCCCTTGGGAACGATTGCAATCCAGACAGACAATATGTCTGTAGTGTGGTACATCAACAAACAAGGTGGAACCAGATCATACCCCTGTGTCGAGAAGCACTCAGACTGTGGCAATGGGCGATTTCTTCTCAGCGTTTTCTGATAGCAACGCACATCCCGGAAGTCCAATCACATTGCGGACAAGTTGAGCAGAGCTATACTCATGCCTCACGAGTGGGCTCTGAAAGACTCTGTAGTGAGAGAGATATTTCTCAAGGGGGGTCAGCCTTGCTGCGATCTTTTTGCTACTCCCCAAAACAGCAAGTGCAGAGAATACTTCACTCTATTCCCTTTACCAGGCCAACCCAGCAGAGACGCTCTAGTCCAAGTTTGGCCCCGGGACTTCTGTATGCATTTCCTCCTTTCCTCTGATCTCTCAAGTAATACAGAAAGCTATCGCTCAGAAGGCCTCATTGATCCTCATTGCTCCTTACTGGCCTCGACAAGTGTGGTTCCCCTTTCTACATCGTTTTCTATTGAGCGACCGTGGCATCTGGACCTAGTTCCAGATCTTTTGATCCACCAGTCGGGTCAGTTTCATCGCTCCCTCCCTCTCTGAACCTCACTGCTTGGTTCCTCCAGTTCCAACCGTAGCCAGGCTTCCTCAATTATCTCACTCGGTTAGAGATATATTGATAGCTTCCCATAAATCTTCCACTCGAAAGATTTATTTGAGTAAGTGGAATCGCTTCTCATATTGGGCACAAGGAAAGGACATAGATCCTTTCACCGCTTCCATCCAACTAGTCCTTGATTTTCTAGCTGAACTCTTCCATGCAGGTTCATCTCCATCTACTCTTAAGGTTCAATTGGCAGCTATTTCTAATTTTCATGTGGGCATTTCTGAATCTGCCCTAATGTCCCACAAACTTTGCAAAGCCTTTTTGAAAGGAGTTTTTCTTCTCAGACCTCCTATAAGAAATCCTCCTTCTCCTTGGGACCTAAATTTAGTTCTTGCTTCTTTGATTCTTTCCCCTTTCGAACCTGCAGCTTCATGTTCCTTAAAGTTATTATCATGGAAAACTCTCTTTCTGGTGGCTATCACATCAGCTAGAAGAATTTCAGAACTTCAAGCACTCAGTTGTCGTTCTCCTTATCTTTTGTTCCATAAGGACAGAGTTTCCTTACGAACTAACCCGTCCTTTTGCCTAAGGTGGTTTCAACATCAAATCTAAACCAAAGCATTGACCTCCCTGTCTTTTTCCCAGAGTATTCAAATAGGTCTGAACAAAAATTACACTGCCTGGATGTTCATCGTCAATTAAGGTACTACTTGGACAGGACGAAACAATTCAGAAAATCTGATCAGCTGTTTGTCTCCTATGCGGAAAGCAGAAAAGGACTTCCAGTTTCAAAGGTATCATTATCCAGATGGCTAACGTCTCTGATTACCCTTGTTTATGAGATTAGACACCAAAACTGCCTAATAAACCTAAAGCCCATTCCACCAGAGCTTTGGCTACTTCTTTAGCCTTCCAAGACAGACTGCCTATTGACACCATTTGTGCAGCGGCTACTTGGGCTACTCCTCACACTTTTATTTCCCATTATAAGTTGGATTTAGCTTCTAGGCATAGAGCTAATTTTGGTTCCACTGTTCTCAGGAGTCTGTTCCGTTAGGCCACCCAGGACAAGGTGCTAGGGGCGGTCCCATCCAGCAAGAATGAAGGCGAGATAGACAACTTAACATATAGAAGTTATGTTCTTACCATAACGTTCCATGTTAGTTGTCTTCTTCTCGCCTTCTTGCGTCCCACCCTCCTTCCCCCTGGCCTGGACAGACCTAGAGGAGTTGTGATCGTGACCTCTCTTTCTACCACCTCTTTCTTAGTCATATGCTATTGTGCATATTTCTTATTTCAGGATGTAGGTCACCCTTTTCTTCCTGCTGTTAGAGGTGGATTCTATTTACAGTTATACTGTTATTGATATAAGCTGGGTTAGCTTACAAACGAGATCTGAGGTAACTCTCGCCTAGCATTGTGGGATATAAGGGGAGCCTCGAGCCGGTGGAACCAACTCTCGAGCTTTTAGAGTGGCCGAGTCGGAGCCGAGGTCGGCTCCGAACCCATCCAGCAAGAAGAAGGCGAGAAGAAGACAACTAACATGGAACGTTATGGTAAGAACATAACTTCTATTTTTCAAGCGTTGCACAAAGTGTGGCCATAAGTTATCCCCATCAGATGGCCACACTCTGTGTGTGTCTTGTGCTTTGGCATGTCCCATCTCAGTGTGGACTGCAATCACTGTGCGGGCTTCAACCCCCACGCCATAAAAGATAGAAGGGCCAAGTTGGCCCTCAAAGGCCTTAATCCTCTTTCAGACTCTGTTTCCTCATCTCCGGCTTTGGTCACAGTGGCTGCCTCTCCCTCCTCTCTTCCTCTGGCTTCTCCTCTTCCCAAGCTGGGACTCAACCTCCTGTATCTAAGCTTGTGGTAGTGGAGCAGAAAAGAGGTAGAGAGAGGGAGAGAGAGTCGAAGACGAAGGAAAAGAAAAAGAGGTCTTCGGACCTCGCTTCTCCTACCAAAACCACGGATCCATGACTCCCCTCGGCTCCAGTCTCCGAGGTTCTCCCCAGAGCCAGAGAAGACACATCCAGCTTCTCGGGCCTTGGTGCCCTGACCCACCAGGTCGGAGTCCGTGACCTTGTCGCGGTCCACCCGCTCCTTGTCTGACATGGATCTGGATAAAATGATGAGGCCTTTTATCCGTACACAGATCCAGATGGGGGCCTTGCCAGCCCTCCCTCCCTCAGGAGGGGGGAGCTTGATTCCTTTTTTTCAACCAGTATCTCCTTCTCCGATCCGACCTTCGGGTTCGTAGTACTCAGATCCAAGGTTGGCTTTGGTCAGGGGGTCGGCGCTGAAAGTACCTGCTTCCTCGACGCCAATAGCTGCCTGGAGCATTTCGGATCTGACCAGCTCGGATCCGAGGCGCTCTTAGAGCCGGAGCTTGGGTGTCAGATCCAAGGGAGTTAACCTTTTTCATCGGCTCCGACTTTGTTGGGCCAAGTTCCCTCCCTCAGAGCTCCGTCCACCTCGGGCCCGGCTCCGATTCTGTCGTCGGACCCGTGGAGACCGGCCTCCTTATTGGTTTCTCAGGAGGTTCACTCTCCTTTGGCATTCAACATGGTAAATAGGGTTCTCTTCATCGGATCGAGACCCCTGACTGCCCCCTCGGACTCTTCCCAGACCCCCTCAGCTCTGTCTACGGTCCCCATCATTTTACCAGAGGGACAGCCCATGCTCGAAGAGCCCTAGATGGTTTCCCCCGAGGAACAAGTGGCTTGCAAGCTCCCCTAGGAGAGCCCCACTGGAGAGGTGCCTCACAAGCATACGTGCAAGAGGAGGCAGTTGGAGTCCCCCGAGTCCCTCACTGAGGACACAGACTTAGATGATGGAGAGTGTTCCCCTATGTCACCTCCCGAGGATGTCTTCTTTGGAGACATCATGGACATCCTGCACCAGCGGAGAGGTTGGTCTGCCCCCAAACCTTCTTCTGATGAGTCTGTGTTCCTGGAGGCTTTCAGCATGGGCCCATCTACTTCCTGGGTGTCCCCTCCTGTGGATCCTTTGGTGGATCTGGTCACCTCGCAGGCATGGAAGGAACCGGACACCATGGAACCTATCCCAAATAGACCTGACAAGATCCTGAGCCCCCCTCCCCCATAGACAGGCCAGCTTGGAATAAGGGCTCCCCAGTAGTCGCCATGATGGTAGCAGCAGCCACTAAGAAGGAACTTGCTCAGGAGGGTTCCTCGGTCCACCCCCCTGACCGAGAGTCATGGATGATGGACCGCCTGGGGAAGCAGGTGAATGCTTCAGCTACCTTTTCTATTATGGCGTTGAACTACTTTGCCAATGTCACCAGACTCCAAGGTGACCTGGTAAAGGAGCTGGAAGAGTCTCCCCCCGAAGTCCATGTCACAGGAGGACAAGGCTTCGTTCTCCACGAGGATGGCCACTTTAAAAGCAGTATCTAACATGTCCATGTAACTCCTCTCACGTGGTATGGAAGGAGCGGCTAGGGTGGCTGGGTCTGGCGTGTCCATGAGGTGCAACGCCTGGCACAGGTTATGTCAATTTTCCGAACCCTTCAAGGCGTCTTTTGCCAATGCCCCTTATGACGGCTCTACACTCTTTGGTAAGACCATCAAGGAGACATTAGTCCAGAGTGAGAAGGATGGGAAGACACTGTCTTCCGTCAGGATCCACTTCTCTAATCCTCAAAGCTCCTTTTCCCAGAACCAGAGAGGACAAAAGAAGATGTGGTTCCAGAAGTCACAGTATTCCCGGGACGCTCAGGGCTCTTCTTCCTCCAGAGGCATAGGGGGACAGAATAGGCAGAGGGGGCCCACGGAACTTTGGGTCTCGAGAACCTTTCTCGGACAGACCTGGGCAGCAACCCTGAGGGATTACCCGACTGCTCTACTGTGGAGGCAGTCGGGGACAATTGGCCTTGCACCCAGCAGCATGGGAGTCCATAACAACAGACCATTGGTGCTCCAAATCATTTCCAGAGGATACTCTATCCCCTTTGTGGGGTCCCCCAAATCTCCCAGACACCTCCCGGACATACCACCCACGCAAAGGGAGGCAGCAGCACAGGAAATTTCCAAGCTGCTAGAAAAACGAGCCATCAAAAAAGTCCCCCCAGATCAGTCCAATTCGGACTACTACTCCAGGTTTTTTTTTGGTGCCAAAGAAAATGGGGGACTTAAAGCCCATTCTGAACCTCTCTGCCCTGAGCCTGTCAGTTGCCAAAGAGAAGTTCCAGACGGTCACATTACAATCCATCATGCCTTACCTGAAAGAGAGCGACTGGATGTGCTCATTAGATCTCCAGGATGCTTACTTGTTGTGTCTTTCGGCTTTTCCCGGTTAGGGGTCGCCACAACGGAATTCCGGTCCGCTACAAATGTAAAGAAGCTCCAGGAGGTTCCTCCGCTTCTGGCTAGAAGTCAGTCACTACCAATTTCGAACCCTACCCTTTGGTCTCATCACAGCCCCCAGGGTGTTTACCAAAGTGATGGTGGTGGTAGCGGCTCACCTAAGGCTTCAGGGGATTCAGGTCTATCTGTACCTGGATGACTAGCTCCTCTCTGCTCCCACCAGGTGTCTACTCTCCCAAACCAGGGATTATTTCTTGACTCTTGCCCTGCATTTGGGGATCAGAATCAACAGGTCCAAATCTCTCCTAGATCCTGTACAGGTGATGGACTACACTGCTGCCAGGATAGACACTCTGCAGTGCAAAATCTTCCTGACCTCAGAGAGAGTTCAAAACCTGAGAATGCATGTCTCCCTGATCTCCACTCTCATCTCCCAATAGCGGAATCAGTGTTGAGGGCCTTAGGCTCGATGGCAGCGACCATAACTCTTCTCCCGTGTGCTCAGTTACACATGAGAATTCTACAGTGGACTGTAGCTGTACAATGGTCCCTGTTGGAACTGCCATTGGCATATCCAATTTAACTCAGTCGAATCTGTCGGTTGTTCCTCATATGGTGGATGTGCTCTCCAGACATTTTGGAGGGATGACCTTTAGTTCCAGCCCTGGCCCAAGCCACAATGACCACGGATGCCTCCCAACTCAGGTGGGGGGCATTGTTCGGGCAGGACAGTCCAAGGCCTGTGGTCTCCCTTAGAGACCACTTTGCACATAAAATGTCCTAGAGATGAGGGCGGTCCTTCTAACGTTGCAGGCCCTTCATGCCTTTCTTCCTCTGGGGACGATTGCTATTAAGTCAGACAACATGTCAGTGGTCTGGTATATCAACAAACAGGGAGGGACTAGATCTTACCACCTTTTTTGCGATGCCATGAGAGTATGGGAATGGGCGATGTCCACCGGTTGCTTTCCCATTGCAACACATATTCCGGGACGGTCCAACATCCTAGCGGACAGCCTAAGCCTTACAAGTGGCCTCTGAATCTGTCAGTAGCGGAGCAGATCTTCAGCGAGTGGGGTCAACCTTGCTGCGATATCTTCGCATCTCCTTCCAACACGAAGTGCAGCAAGTTTTTCACTCTGAATCCTCTGCCGGAGGAGTCCCCCAAAGACGCTCTAGTTCATGCTTGGCCTCCCGGTCTTCTGTATGCTTACCCGCCAGAACCTCTCATTCCGAGGTTTCGACTGAGGAGCAAAATTATCCTCATTGTCCCTTTCTGGCCTCACCAGGTATGGTTTCCCTTCCTTTGGTCTCAATTGCTGGCTCCACCTTTGATCCTATATCCCATTCAGGATTTAATTTCACACCCTTCCGGGGTGCATCATCTGAATCTGGAAAGCCTGAAGCTCACAGCTTGGCTGCTCCAGTTCCCGTGATTGCTAGGAGTCCTGGACTATCCTCTTCAGTTAGATCTATTTTGGTAGCTGCTCATAGGTCTTCGACCAGGGAGGTTTATTGCAGCAAGTAGAAACGTTTTTCTTTTTGGGCTTCTCAAAGGAGTTTAGACCCTTTCAGGGCTCCTATTTCCTCCATTCTTGATTTTCTAGCTGATGATGTTATGTGATCCTATCTCGCCTACATTCTGACTGATGGGTTCGGAGCCGATCCCTCGGCTCCGACTCGGCACGCTTATGCCAAAGAGCGAAGTCTCTTATTGGCTGAGCTTACTATATCCCAGGATGCACCACTACCAGTCCCCCAGATCTCGTTTGCCGCTAACTAGCAAAGACGTGGTCTCGAGCTGGCTGAGCTAAGTAGTGTCTTTTCACTAACTTTTTCTGTCAGAAATTTGCTATTTCTTTAACAAAAGCTGTTTTAACAGCTACTCTGTGCTTTTGTGTGTGTTTTGAAAATTTTTGTGGAAAATTTGTGTGTGATTGGTGTTTGTTCTGGCTACAGGCCCCTTGATCTGTAGGGCCTTCCTGTCAGTCAATCCCTTTTTGAACCTTTAGGTGTTCTTGGATTCCCTTAGATATATTCACTGTTGTATGTCTTCAGTTGGCTTTAATTTAATTGCGGGCTGTCATTCTTAACGGCAAGTTAATCTTTGTAGTGTCAGTCTGTTTCAAAAGAGTTTTGTCTGTGAGAGAGTTACTGAGTTCTACTTATAATGTCTCAGGCTCCTAGGCCTTCGGGCTTTAAGAAGTGCACTAAATGTAGTTTTAAAATGTCTATCACGGATGACCACTCTCTCTGTGTATATTGTTTGGGCGCCAAGCATTTGCAGGAGTCCTGCAGCGTGTGTCACGCTTTTTCCTCGAGGGTCCTCCAAGAGAGGAAAAATAAACTTATATTGAAAGGCCTTATAAAACCCTCGTTTGAAGAGGCTTTAGCATCCTCTCCTTCTCCTGCTAAAAAGAAAAGGGCGTCGGCTCCGACCAGTCCGTCGGACCCGACCGCCAAAAGACATAGGCAGGCTTCTCCTTCGGCTCCAAGGACTTGGAGCCGAGGGCGGAACGGTCTGCCTCGATGCCTCCAGTCTCGACTCCTCTGGCTTCGGAGCCGATGGCTGGGGCATCGAGAGGCGGGTCACCTTCATCGGCTCCACTGATCTCGGAGCCGATGAAGGTTGTCCACTCAGACACTTCCTCCTCGGCGCCTAAGTCCTCCTCGGCACTGATGGAAACTGGTTTGTGCATTCCTTCGGCGCCGATAGTTATCGAGTCGCCTCGGAGCCGGTCCCCTAGCCCCTTGGGGCCGTTGGAGAGGCCAACTCGAACCCGTTCGGTCTCTTTTAGGTCATCGAGGATGTCAGATTCGGACATAGACAGGGTGCTCCAAAGACTGTTCCAGTCCCCAGGCTTTCAAAAATTTGTTTCGGCTCCAACCCAATTGGCTTCGGAGCCGATAGCCCATTCCATTGCCATTCCTCCTCCGACCGCTTCGGCTCCGTCGGAGCAGGTGCTGTTGGAGCCGGTGGAGATCCTAGGGTCGGCTCCGACCCTTACTCCAACCCCGGCCTTCGGGTCCGAGTTTGGCACACGGACTTCTTCGGCCGGACCCGGGGGTGACGTTTCGGGACCAATGCTGTCGGTTCCGAGCCTCCCTCTCGGTGCTTCGGCTGCGGGACTTCCGTCTGCTATCATGGCTCCGGGGACCGGACACTCCCAGGATTCTGGGGGTCCGGCTTTCAGAGCTATGAGGAGTGCCTTGGCCAAGTCTTCTTCGGCCATCTCTACGGCTTTACCGGCACCTTCCCTGGGCATGGAGACTGGGTCTTTGGCAGTTCCCTGTCCCTAGGCAGCGGAGCCCTGGGGCCTGAGGTTACCCCACTGGGGTTCCCTCCTCCTGAGGGTTCTTCGGAGTTGTCTTGGAGGAGCCCCAAGGAAGAGATCGTGCAAGAGGAACCACGTGGACTCCCTCCAGTCTCTTACATCGGACACTGATCTTGATGATGCGGAGGGGTCCCCAAAGTCGCCCTCGGATGATGTCTCATTCGCAGACATTTTAGAGATCCTTAAGCAACGAGGCGGCTGGATATCCAAACCCCCTCTGCTGATGAGTCAGTGCTTCTCAAGGCCTTTGGGGCTCAGCCCTCCGCCTCCTGGGTGTCTCCGCCCTTGACGAGCTCCTGGATTTGGTTTGTCGGAGGCGTGGGAACATCCAGATACTGTGGAACCAGTGCCTTCTCGCCCTAACAAATTTTTGGCTGCCCCACCCCAGAAGGCGGTCTTGGCGAAACGCGGGGCGGTAAATGCCATGGTGGTGGCATCTGCTACACAACAGGACGTGGCAGAGGCTTCAACGTCCGTCCATCCTCCTAATAAGGAGTCTAGGAGCATGGACCGTGCGGAAGCGCACCCTGACTTCAGCGGCCTTTACTCTAAGCCCCCTGCATTATTTGGCACATTTTACCAGGCTACAGAGGGATCTGGTCAAGGAGCTGTCAGATTCCTCTCAGGTAACCTACCTGAGCAGCTAGCCCAGTCGGTTAGCTCTCAGTTGGCTATCGTTACCTCGATTTCTAACTCGTCCATGAGGCTCATTTCATATGCGGCGAAGGGGGCAGAGCGCAGGCACAGGCGTAGCTCACGGAGACAAGCCTGGCTCCGTTTGTGTCATTTCGCGGAGGCCTTCAAGTCTTCCTTCGCCGACGCTCCCTTTGATGGGTCCTCTTTGTTTGGACCTAAGGTAAAAGACACTCTTACCCGCTGTGAGCAAGAGGGAAAAACTTTATCTGCCGTAGGTGCACGTTATTCCACTCCCTTTCGGCCTTATCCCAAGGCTAAAAGAGGAGGGAAGATGTGGTCCCGCAAATCACAGAAGTTTTTCCCCCAACAGCAGGAAGATTCCCCTTCCAGAGGCAGAGGACGGGGAAATTTTTCTGGGAGACGCCGTCCCAGAGGCGGCAGAGGGCCCGCAATTCTGGAGACCATGAGTCCTTTCGTGGCTCTTCAGACTCCCACACTTCATGAGGGATTGCCCGGCTGTGCTGCTCGAGCCAGTCGGGTGCCGTTTGCCAAGCACCTAAAAGCCTGGGAGTCTATCACTCAGGACAGATGGGTGCTTCGGTTATTGCCGGAGGTTACACCATTCCTTCACACACTCACCCCCACCGTCCAAAAACCGGACCCACCACCCAGTCAAAGGGAAATTGCAGCCGCAGAAGCTTCAAAGCTGCTAGAAAAGGAGTCATCCAACCGGTCCCCACAGACCAGATCGGATCCGGAAATTACTCAAGGTTCTTTTTTAGTGCCAAAAAAGACAGGGGACCTGAGACCAATATTGGATCTCAGCAAACTAAACCAGTCCGTCATGAAGTCCAAATTCGAATGGTCACTTTACAATCCATTCTCCCATTGTTGGAGAAGGATGTTTGGATGTGCTCCATAGATCTCAAGGACGCCTATTATCACATACCGATACATCAGGCGTCCAGGAGGTATCTGCGCTTCAGCCTGGGAGACAGTCATTTCCAATTTTGTGCACTGCCCTTTGGTCTCACCACAGCCCCAGGGTGTTCACCAAGTGTTTGGCAGTAGTGACTGCTCACCTGAGGAGTCTTGGATTCCAAGTGTTTCCCTATCTGGACGACTGGCTCCTGACTGCCACCACCAGGCATCTACTAATAGACAACCTAAAAGCCACCATCTCCCTGGGTGCTTCCCTGGGAATTACATTCAATTGGTCAAAGTCTGTCTTGCTGCCCTCTCAGCGCATAAGATTCATAGGAGCAGAGATAGACTCAAAATTGATGCGCATCTTCCTTCCTACCGAAAGGATTCAAACTTTACAAGGTCAAGTCCAAGCCCTGCTTCCAAGATCCAAAGCCCCAGCCAAGATGGTCCTGCAACTTTTAGGTTTGATGTCTGCCACGGTTCTCCTAGTTCCACTGGCAAGATTGCACATGAGGATTCTTCAGTGGCTGTTATCGACACAATGGTCTTTTCAGAATCTCCCCCTCAATCATCTCATTCTGATTACAGAAACGAAGAAACGGGACCTCCGCTGGTGGCTTCAGCCATCCAATCTGAATCAGGGAAGACCTTTGTTATTCCCCTCCGTGGCCACCCTGACAACGGATGCCTCCCAGACAGGGTGGGGGGGGCATTGTCTGGGCAGGTTAGTTCAGGGTTCTTGGCTTCCAGACGAAACCTTTCTCCATATCAATGTATTGGAAATGAGGGCTGTACTTCTGTCCCTACAGGCCCTCCACAAGTTTCTCCCTCAAGGCATTATCGCTATCCACACAGACAACATGTCGGTGGTCTGGTATCTAAACAAACAAGGAGGGACCAGATCTTACCCCCTTTGCAGAGAGGCCATGAGGGTGTGTGAATGGGCTGTAGCTACCAACCGTTTCCTGGTAGCGACCCACATTCCAGGGACATCCAATATATTGGCAGACAGATTAAGCAGGACGATTCTCTCTCCTCACGAGTGGTCCCTGAACGAAACAGTAGCAGCTCAGGTTTTCAGAAGATGGGGGACCCCGTGCTGCGACCTGTTTGCAACATTACAAAACACAAAGTGCAAAAGGTTCTTTTCCTTGACTCCGCGTCAGGGGGAGGCAGCTACGGATGCTCTAGCCCAACCTTGGCCAACAGGACTACTTTATGCCTTTCCTCCGGTTCCACTCCTCCCCAAAGTCATCCAGAAAGCTTCCCAATTGGGGTCCACAATGATACTAATTGCTCCGCACTGGCCTCGTCAGGTATGGTTCCCCTACCTAAAGAAACATGCTCTGGACGGTCCTTGGTTTTTGGATCTAACTCCGGACCTGCTGATCCATCAGTCGGGACGACAACACCAGTCCCTTCACACTTTGAAATTAACAGCTTGGCTCCTCCACTTCCGACTTTAGTCAGAAATCACACCTTAGACCCGGAAGTTATTCACATTTTATCTTCGGCCCACAAACCCACTACTAAGAAATTGTACCTCAGTAAGTGGAAGAGGTTTGCTATCTGGGCTCAACTCAAGGGCTTAGACCCTATTACTGCCCCGATACCAGAGGTCTTGAAATTTTTAACATCCTTGTTTACTCAAGGATCTTCAGTCTCTACTATTAAAGTCCAACTAGCAGCTATCTCCAAATTTCACGAATCCATAGATCCACCGTTGATGAGCAGCAGATTATGTAAAACTTTCATTAAAGGTGCTGTGCTGTTAAGACCCCCAGTTTTTCATCCTGCGCCTCCGTGGGATCTTGATTTGGTACTTGCCTTAACATCTTCCCCTTCGAACCGGCTGCTACATGTGAGTTAAAATATCTGTCTTGGAAAACTGCCTTCTTAGTTGCAATTACCTCTGCAAGAAGAGTTTCAGAACTTCAAGCCCTATCTATCAAACCACCGTACTTGATTTTTCACAAGGATAGAGTATCACTTAGGCCTAATCCATCTTTTGTTCCAAAGGTTTGTTCTAATCTCTGTCTCCAACAATCTCTAGAGCTACCAGTTTTCTTTCCAAAATTCTCAAATGAAGCGGAATACACCTTACATAAATTGGATGTTCACAGGCAATTGCGCTTCTATCTAGACAGGACTCAACAAATTCGAAAAACGGACCAATTGTTTGTGTCCTTTTCAGATAATAAATTGGGTAAAACCATCACTAAAGCTACTGTCTCCAAATGGATTAGAGATTGCATAACTCAGGCTTATTCCTCTTCAAATAAGCAACTTACAACATCTATCAAAGCTCACTCTACCAGAGCTATGGCTACTTCTATTGCTTTTCATTCCAAGCTCGCTATTTCTGAGATTTGTGCTGCGGCTACTTGGTCCAACCCACACACTTTCATTTCCCACTATAAATTGGATGTGGCATCTAAAGGGCGAGCATCATTTGGTTCCACGGTACTCAGGAGTGTTTTTCAGTGAGCCACCCAGGATTCAGGTGCTAGGGACGCTGTCCCATCAGTCAGAATGTAGGCGAGATAGGATCACATAACATATTTTAGTTATGTACTCACCATAACTTCAGATGTTTGGGATCCATCTCGCCTACATTCCTAATACCCACCCTCCTTCTCCCTGCCTTGGAGATCAGAAGAGATTGAACGGTTTTGAGTTCTACTGTTTTTTATCTTGTTTCATCTGACGATGTTATATAAGCAGCGTGTGTGTGTGTGTGCATGTATGCGGACAAACTAGATCTGGGGGACTGGTAGTGGTGCATCCTGGGATATAGTAAGCTCAGCCAATAAGAGACTTCGCTATTTGGCATAAGCGTGCCGAGTCGGAGCCGAGGGATCGGCTCCGAACCCATCAGTCAGAATGTAGGCGGGATGGATCCCAAACATCTGAAGTTATGGTGAGTACATAACTAAAAGTTTTTCAACATGGCGCTAGTTCTTCTACTGTTAAAGTTCAATTGGCTGCCTTCTCTCATTTTCTTGTGGACGAGAATTCTGCCTCTTTAGCCTCTTTCAGATTGTGTAAAACATTTATCAAAGGCACCTTTTTGTTACGCCCCCCGGTCAAAGATCCTGTTCCCCCATGGGATCTTATTATGATTCTTCAAACTTTGTTCGCTCCGCCATTCGAGCCTGCCTCAACTGCAGATCTGAAATTTTTATCTTGGAAAACAGCTTTTCTAGTAGCTATTACCTCTGCAAAAAGGTTTTCAGAATTACAAGCCTTGTCCATCAAAATTCCTTACATGATTTTTCACAAAGATAGGGTTTCCCTTTGAACCAATCCATCCTTTCTTCCTAAGGTGGCATCACCAGTCAATATCAATCAGACCATCAATTTGCTTGTGTTTTTTCATAATTTTACTAACAAGATGGAATACAAACTCCACATGTTGGATGTTCGTAGACAATTACGATTCTATTTACATAGGACGAACAATTTCCGTAAATCTGATCGTTTGCATCCTTCTATAAACCCTTTTTGTGGAAACCTATTTTCAAGGTCACTGTAGCTAGATGGGATTTTTCATGCATCTTGCAGGTCTATAAGGACAGAGGCATGTCTCCTCCAGGTCAGGTCTAAAGTGTCCTTGAATGATATGTTTTCTGCAGCTACTTGGTCCTCATCTCATACATTTATTTCTCGTTACAAATTGGATTTGACTTCCAGAAGGAGAGCATCCTTTCGTTCCATAGTGCTCCGGAATATCCTTCCATGAGGGCCTTCCAGGAGTTTAGTAGCTGGGGACTCTGTCCCACAGGTTGAAGACCAAATGAAGTAAACTACTTCAGATAAAGAAGTTATGTACTCACCATAACATTCCATCTGAGTAGTTGTACTTCATTTGTCTTCAACCGTCCCTCCCTCCTTCCCCTGGAGCTTGGTATACGATCGCCTACAGGCTGCAGTATAGGTCATAAGAAATGTTTTCAGGTCGTGTGATCAGTATAAGGTTCAACTAACTCGATCTGGGGATGGAAGGCAGTGTAGGTGTATTATGGGTAAGGGGAGGAGCTGATGCTAGTAAATGTTACCGGCTTGGATCCGATACGGATCCATAACCCACAGACTGAAGACAAATGAAGTACAACTACTCAGATGGAACGTTATGGTGAGTACATAACTTTTTTTTTATGTTACAATGTCATTCTTCACAGACTTGCCAATGGTTTGCCTGACATAACACAACTCTTTGTGTAAGTGACTACGGATATCAGGCACACATGTGCTTATGATCCAGCAGAATACTGTACCGTTGAATGGTATGAACTCACTATATCACATGCAGTTCAACAAACACTTCTGCAACTGTACTTTACTATGCACATGCTCTGTATAGGTCTCTTATAAACATGTGGTTTATGTTAAGCTTCTGAGCCTCGCAAGCCTTTCTGTCTTGGAAGAAAGCCTTCTAGCTTATCAGTGGGAGTGGTAAACACTAGGTAGCCTGTCTACCACGAGAGGAGAGGTTCTTGGCTCAGAAATTGTAGTTTATTGACCATTTGGACAATTTGTCCATCTTTTTCAACTTTCTGGTTTAAAAGACCAAATCTGTGCTTGTTTCCCTTCTTTCCTGTAACTAACCTACTGGGTAGCACTAGAAAGCCTTAAACTGATACAAGCCTTCTAGATTAGAAGAGAGACTTTGGAGTGATTAAGTATCGGTTTTCTGTACTTAACTGTTTTCCACCTAAACTCAGATTTTCCAGCGTTTATTGTGATTTAAAAGTTTGTTTTTTCGCATATTGTACTTATTTGACTGCCTGCACTTTTAAAAAGTTGTTTTTTGTTTAAATAATTTGGTTAACTGTTGTAGGCTACACACTAAAGTGTGATAGCCTTTTCTGATCATTTGTAGTCGTTTAAAGCTGTTTTAAGTGTATCTTTTACTGTTTTTGCCTTATCTTTTCAAAAAAATTCCTTGTTTCCTGCCTTTCTAAGCTAGTATTGTCCAATTTTCAGGCTAGTGCTGGATTCAGGGCTGTGATACTAGTTTCTGAGTTGCCCATACCTTACTTGGATAGAAGGAGGTTTCTCTGTTCACCTGTGAGAAAGGGGAGCTTTGAGCAAACTATCTGTCCCTGGAGGAGTGGTTCCAGCCCAGACGTTAGTAGTTTATTGGCCATTTTGGGCTAATTTCTATCTCTTTCATTTCCCTACTATAAAAACCGCGTTTGCACGGTTTTCTGCACCTGGTAGTGCCGGTTAGCTACAGTTAAATTATTCCCGGCTCCACTAAGTCTCCCCTTTAGTTTTTCCCTTAAAACTAGTCTAACTCTCAACCTAAGCACTCAAAAAGCATCTTACAACCCAGCACTTGCTGAGACCTAATAGCAAGCACTAATATACCTGACGCTGATTTCCCAGCAGGGCAAAGCTCTTTATTCACCCCTCACCAACCAAGCAACTAAGCAGCTCACCCTACTATTCAGGCATGACCAAAGGGCAACTTCAGGTGCACTCCCCAGTCCAGCTGGTGAATCTGGGTATCCAGAGGCACTGTTACAACTGCCTCATGTACACAGACAACCCTCTCCTCCTACCACAAAACACTAACATATGCGAGAGATGCAATTATATAGCCAAACTGGAAGATAAGCTGTCTCCACCCAAGACTGGAACAGACAGTCAAGAGGAGAAGGTTAACACTTGCACCACACCTCCAGCCACACACAGACCTGCTAAAACAGCACTGGCAAAAAATACACATAAATACACAAAATTATACTCGGAGGCTCTAAATAATAACCTGCAAAAGCATCAGAGACCTCCAAAGCAGACACCCAAACAACCTGCACTTCCCGTCACAAACCAGATAACACATAAAACACAAAATCAGTGTGCCACATAATCACAGCCCTTAAGGCGAAATAACATACCTAACACACTATTAATAGGTGACTCTATAGTCAGGCACATTGATGTCCCACTCACTAGGCTGGACAAGCAAAAGGTTACTGTTAGCTGCCTATCGGGAGCCAGAATCCACCACATAACACAAGCGCTCAGGTCACTCCAGAAGAAGTACAAATATGACTCTGTCATTGTTCATGTTGGTGTGAATGACCTGAGACGCACCTCCCTGGACTACATGAAAAGAGACATGGAAGAGCACTCTGATCATGCAGCCCAGGCTGGTATGACCCTGACCCTGAGTAGCATCCTACCCTCACTAAGAATGATACTCAGTATAAAGAAAAAATGATCAATTTCAACAATTGGCTAAGCTTCTGGTGTCTTTCAAAGGGGATTCAGTGTCTGTCAGCCTGGGACAACATGCTCGACAAGCCGCGTTGCTTCGCAAGAGATGGCTTGCTCCTGTCACCCCTAGGCTTTCGAATACTGGCCAAGGCTCTTGCTGCCCCCATAGTGCCTTTTTTAGGCAAGGCTCAAAAGTCAAACCCACCTCCGTAAACAGCACAATTAACAAACAACTGAGGGTTATGCTACTCAACGCCAGGAGTTTAAATCTCAAAATGCACGTGCTCGAAAAGCACTCCTCAGTATGGAGAATGTCGACATCTGTGCAGTAAATGAAACCTGGTTCAAAGCTCCAGAGAGCACCGCAGCACTACCGGGCTACAACTCATACCACACATTTCGGCCACAGAACACGGACCGAAACACAAAAGGAGGGGGTGTATCCATATTCATCAAGGATCCCTACACCTCCAGGTTAGTGGTGCAGCATGATACCTCTGAGATCATCCATGTGCAATTAACATTGGGCAAATCTGTAATGCAAATTGTGGTCTGCTACAGATCACCCTCCATGACCCAGGACCACCACTCCACCTTTCTGGAGACACTGGAAAACATGAAAGTCCTACCCAACACCCTGATATTGGGTGATTTCAATTACCCTACCATTCACTGGGAAAATTACTCGAGTACAAATTTCCAGGCCCAGCGCTTCCTGGAATTCATCAACTCAAATGTCCTGGATCAGCTGGTAAACTCCCCTACCAGAGGTGAAAACATACTGGACCTGGTCATCACCAACATGGGCGACAGGTGTTCCACACCATAGGTCAACCCGTCACTGGTTAGATCCGACCATAAACTAATCACTCTGGATGTCCACACCCCACCACCAGCCCCAACTAAGGAAACCACAGTAAGAAACTTTTCTAAAGCAAACTTCACCTTACTTAAGACAGAGGTGTTAAGTTTCACAGCCCCCACGCTAAAGGATAACGCTGCCCAAGATGCAGAAACCTTTACAAATGCACTCTATGAGCACCTACAAGGATGCATGGATCATGTCATCCCTAGCAAAACCAAGACTCACTCCTCTAAGAGAAGGAAACCCGTTTGGTGGACCTCTGCAATAAACAGGCTATACAACAGAAGGAGGAAACTAGTTCAGAAAAAAAGCAAATCCCAAGATGGAAAGACATCCCTGATAAGTATCAGTAAGAAACTAAGGTCCCTCATGAAATCATCCAAGGCTAACTCCAAAGGAAAAATAACCAAGGATTCAAAAGATAACCACAAAGCCTTCTTTAGCTATGTTAAGAATCTAGGTGGCAACTCGTAGATATGCACTGAACTAGTGCAAAATAGCACAAAATATACTGAACCTATTGATATTGCCAACATCCTGGCAGATAGATTCAGTGCAAACTTCACCCCCCTCTCACCTGCAAAAGGGCCCACAACAATACCGGAAAAGTGTAGTGTCCCAAAAATCACAGACGCACAGGTGAAAACAGCCCTTTCAAAAGCCAAAAACACAGCGTCAATGGGACCAGATGGTGTCTACCTAAACACGCTGTCTAACCTCAGCCTCTCCACAGGCTACGTTCCCATAGAATGGCACACAGCAACGGTTATTCCTCTCCACAAAGGAGGGGCCACAACTGACCCTGGTAACTATCGCCCCCATAACCCTGACTAGCCTGGTCTGCAAGGCTATGGAGCACATCATCATGGAACTCATTAACAAAGACATTGGGAACCTCCAAACACTTGACCCGACCCAGTTCAGCGTTGTTAAGGGCAGATCATGCCTACTAAACCTGGTTGACTGCTTTCAGACAATCACCAAGGCCATAGACGAGGGAAAGGCAGTTCACACAGCCTACCTTGACCTCGCCAAGGCTTTCAACACCATTCCCCACTCAAGTATTACAGAAAAACTCACTAGCCTGAACATAAACCCCTACGTCACGAGATGGGTTGCCAACTGGCTTACAGACAGAACTCACACATTAAGAATAGCGGACTCCAGGTCCGACTCTAAATCAGTCACAAGTGGTGTCCCGCAAGGCTCGGTCCTGGGACCCCCTACTGTTCAGCATATACTTCTCAGAAGTACAGGCAAACACAGGAGGACTATGGCTAACCAAGTTTGCCGATGACTGCAAACTAGGAGCTATAATTGACTCTCTGGCTGACATGGACATCCTCCAAAAGGACCTTACTGAGACAGACACCTGGTGTCAAAGTCATGGTCTCAAGCTAAATGCCAAAAAATGCATAGTCATCCCATTTGGGAAAAACAAAACACCCACAAATTACCACATAGGTGGCATCCCCCTTAATACAGAAGATGTAATAAGAGATCTGGGGACCCAAGTAGATAGTAATCTCTCCTTTGACAATGATATTGCCAAAGTAGTTAGGAAATCCTTCTGTGTGGCCCATTTAATTACTAAAGGGTTCACATCTGTAAATAAAGAGGTTATAGTGCCCCTCTACTCGTCACTCATTAGACCCATCATAGAGTACAGTGCCCCATTTGGGATGTACCTCACAAGACACTTCCAACAGCTGGAAAGACCACAGAAGTACCTCACCAAGAGGATTACTGGCCTCAAACATATGTCCTATGCAGCCCGACTGAAAAAACTCTGGCTGTACTCAGTGGCATATCGCTTACTCAGAGGTGATCTCTGCCTGACTTACAAAGCCATGTCCAACTCTGAATTGATGGACATGCTCCACCTAAAGAAATCCAAGTCACTGTGAGCCACACGCCCTAGTGAGCTAAACCTCGCCACAACAATAAAAAGAACATGCTGAAGGGATTGATTCCTGTCACAGAGACTCCCCATGCTTTGGAACAAAATTCCAAATTACATCAGGCAGAGCCCCTCACTAACACTCATCAAGAGAAACCTTGACGAGTGGATGGGTAACAGAAAATACAACGCTGGGATCACTTCATTGGCTTTGCTTGACAGAGTATCAGTTAATTAATCAATGGGGTAGCGAAAGCCGACACACTCTGGCTAGGCTTATAAATTCCCTCAGGCAGATAGCCTAGTACCTACCTATGAACCTCTGTGTGTCATAGTTATATTCATAGGTAACATATGGATATGTACAACATCCCATTAGCTTGCCTAGCAGTGGCACAGTCAGTAGTGCTTGGCGGATACTCCAGTAGTTGTCATATGTCAGCTGTTCTTTCCTGGGCTGAGTCAGTGTCCTGAGCTGTGATCTGTATCACTGCAGACAGATCCAGATGCTATGGCCATATGTGCTGTTCAGCAGTACATCAGTACAGCAAGTCTTATTGAGACATATTCTTTCAACCTCCTATTTCCCATTATTACAGACCACCTACTGCATTCAAGTACATGCTTACTTGTTTCACATACTTTTTTTTTTTTTTTTTTGGAAAGTAGGTAATATCTCCAGGTTTGGTATCTTAACTTGCAGTCTTTCTCTCTCTCTCACCTACAGGTATAGAGGTGGTTTAAATAGGTGGCAGCTTGACTTTTGTAGGTAATGCTCATGACCAGATGATGACCTGTGCACCAGTTGGGGTTCCCCACTTGCTAATTGCATACAGAGGAGCTGTGTAGTTATTCCAATAGCCAATGTCATGGCAACACACTCCTATAATTGTGTACTTCATGTGGGCGTTGGCCCTTTACCTTGCCTGTGAGGAAGATATCTTGGAGGTGTGTGAGCTACAGTGTTACAGACCTCTTACAACAAGACTTGTGGAGACAGGCCAACTAAATGGTGGAGAAGGTTCAAGACTTAGGGACAGAATGTGAATATTGCTGTTATGGTTTGAATACTGCTAGTTTAACAGGGTTTGTCTGGACATGCTAGTTCTGCATGGATTTCAGTATGACAAAGTTATGTGTCTGCATAGCTCTGAACTGTAGGGCTATCCATATAATAGACAGAGGTTTGCCTGTTATGTTTGGTCTGTTCCCCAGACAGATATTGTCCTTGGCAAATCAGTAGCAGACACTGGTGATTGCAAACTGTACACACTCTGCAGATCTATAAGCCCTGTGCTGTGTGTAAAAGCTCTGTAACAGTATGAAATGCGCAGCCAGAGAGGCAGGGCTCCTAATCACAGTACTGGCGTACTTGTGTGTGTTCATTGGTGTGTATAACAGTGTTTGGGAGTGTGTACACTCGTGCATGACATTATTAAGAAACCTGACACACCCACTACATCACCCATTGCCATACCATACAAGGGCACGTGATGTTACTCACTATACACGTACTTTGGAAACTCAACACACTATGAGCTCTGTGCTACCTGTGATAACTGCCTAATACTTGTACAAGAGCTGCTGACGTCAGCCACCATACACTTACCTGTATTCACCCGTCAGCCCTATAAGCTATGTGGCACATGCAATATCTGTTATACAGACCAGTTAATTGTGTACAGCTGTACCCTGGATATGACACACTCAATGTGTTACCACCCTGCCGTACCCCTTGTAGATGATGTCTGCAGGGCCACATCCTGCTGACACACAGACACCTAAAACACAAACAGAATACATTATGGAGACCACATTCAGTCACTGTTAATAACAACAATAATGCATTATGGCTGGACAGCTACAAACTCTGATGTGTAACCATTAAACATTTTGGCTGACAACACTTTACGCAGCATTATATTTCTACACTCTACTAAATTCACTCTGAGCATTAGAACCATATTAGCATGTCCCTGCATCGATATTATGGATGACAGGGATGTGGCACAGGTATCATCATATGCACAGGGTGTGGTGTGGGTTTGCCAGAGGCCTAGGCTGGGCCATTTGTTTGATATCATGTGTGTGTGTTTGGGGGGGTGCACATTAAATGGGCTGTGCAAAGGTGGTGTGTGTAAGTCTGGAGGTGACCTGGCTGTGATGGTGATGTGTGTGTGTGTATGGATGCACACATTCATGCCATGTGGCGGCCCTACACAGGAGTATGTTGGACAGCTGTGGACTGTACATGGCAGGGTGTACAGTTCACCGTCTCCAGCCATGGACATGGATACTGGGCCTGCCAGTGGACCACTGGCACTACCAGGACCAAGGCCAGATGCAGTACTACTCCCTGATGGTGACTGCTGTCTGCTGGATCCACATCCCTATTGGGACCGGCCAGGACCATGTGCCCATGGCCTGCTGCAGTGTGGCATGGACAGCAACCCCCTGCAGTTGTGCTGCTGGTACTGCCACTATGGGAGAGAGAAGTTGCATGGTCACATGGACGCTCAGCTGTTCGTGGTGCTGTCCTACGTCTACATGGCCGATGGCAAACTCACACCACATGCTCTAATACAGACATTCCACGGTCGAGGATTGCCACCATCTCACTCAACTTTCTATCCATGAACTCAGCATAATAACGGTGGGCATCAGCAAGATCATGGATGTTGTCACACATGGCAGGAAGAGTTGCATTCCCGACCCTGAGAGTCTGTCTGGTGTTATGTTCATTACGTGCCTGTGCCTCCATGACGGTCCAAAACATGTGTCTGGTGACACCTACTGTGGCAGTTGTGACAGGGGCATGACAGGCAGCAGTCCTCCTTTGAGCACCCCTGTCCATCTGCTTGTGTGAGACCTCGCCTGTTATCTGGCTATGGCTGATATCTACAGACGGTTCCCTATTAGAATCCCGAAACACTATAAGCCTGAAAGTCAAAATCCTGAAAACTAATGACTGAAAATGCAAAATCTCGAAAATGCAAAATCCTGAAAGTCAAAATCCTGAAAACACAAATAATGCAAATATGTCACTATAAAGACACTAATGTCTACCAACTGACCCTGACCCTAACCCTAACCCTAAGGTCCGTCACTATCGCACACTCACCTGACCCGCGCCCTAACCCTAACTCACTTAAACCGCCCCTAACCCCAATATTTGTCACTATTGCATACATGCCTAACCTGCGCCCTAACCCTAACTCACTTATACCGCCCCTAACCCTAACATAAAACCAACCGCACACTCACCCGGACCCAACGCATGACCTAACACCACAGGGCTAACAATAGCAAAGCCACAATGACGTCAGTATGTCCATTTTGTGTTTTCAGGATTTTGACTTTCAGGATTTTGCATTTTCGAGATTTTGCATTTTCAGTCATTAGTTTTCAGGATTTTGACTTTCAGGCTTATAGTGTTTCAGGATTCTAATAGGGAACCCTACAGACACACTTGTCATAGTCAACACACTTGCCTGTCCCATGCCACCACCTGACAACTGTCCATTATCTATGGCCACTGGTGATGGGGTATGTGCGGACATTGTTACTGTGTGCAGGGATGGGGTAGACAACAGTGGGATGCCAACCAATGGCACAGATTCAACCCCTGACAACCCCGCCTGAGCCTCACTATGCCTATCATCATTGTCAGAGTCTGCAGAGACACTGACATCAGTTTCCAAGCAGGAGGCACCCCGACCCCCATCGCCACTTGTGAGGGGAAGACAATATATTTAAATTAATATCTGTAAGTTATGGTTGGCTGCCATGCACACAAACATGTACAGGTGAGGTGGCATAAAGCTATTACACAGAACTCACATTACCCAAAAGGTGGGATGCATGACACATCCTTCAACATCATGCATTGCAGCCATTCTTAATCCTTGTTACTAGCAATATACATCTCTGGGATGCATGAGTAGTGTTAGTAGGTGACGTCCATTCCCCTAACACACACTACACCCATGTACACATTATTGCTGTTCACCTGTATAGCCAGTGGCAAATACTGTAGGCCATACCTCACAACTGTACAAATCATTGAAGAATGTGTAGATGACTGGCACATATGTTTGCTCTGGTCCTCACAACCTCTATGTGTTTGTCTGACACACAACTGTGATGATATGAGGACTGATGTCACTAATTAATGACATACATTTGATTTGCAGACCTCATCACCAGCATTGAATGTATGTTCAAACAAATCATGTTACACTAACAATCTTCTATGATATGTTAAGTGTACACATCTCTGTTAACATGCCAGGCCCTTGTATTATATAAAATGAGACCACAATACTGCATTCAAAAACATTACCCACTTTAAATGTGACATATTACCTGTGCAATCCAATCGAGAAACAAACAAGTGTGTTAGTTGTGAAATATACTGAGTGAGATGCGTACGATATGGTGGTTGCATAATTGTGAACGCCCTTAAACCAATGCTTTTTTAAAGCACCTGTTAAGTAAACTACAGCAGTCACTCTTCCTAGGAAGGGGTATATCAGTATGCCACATCTTGACTTAGTATTATTTGGACAGTCTTCCCTGCAAAGCTCTTCCAACTCTGTCAGATTGCAAGGCCAGCTCATATGCACAGCCATTGGAGGTCACACTGGGGTTTACTATTGGTGTTAAGTCTGGGCTTTGTCTGGCCCAATTCATACCCTTGATTGTATTCAGGTGGAGACATTCTTAGGTAGCTTTGGATGTATGCCTCAGGTCATTGTTGTGTTGGAAGCTGAAACCCCGCTCCATCCTCAGCCGTCTTTCAGATGCTTAATGGCTTTGGCCCACACTTGAGTGTTATTTGGAATGGTTTATAATTACTTCCACCATGCCTACAGGCCTAGTTCCAGCTAATGAACAGCAGCTCCAAAGCAGGACACTGCCACCAGCGAGTTTCAACGTGTGGATATTGGTCTTCAGGTGAAGTGAGGTGGTGTTTGTGCACCACACATAGCTTTAGGGATAGTGGCTGTATGTTTGAACCTTGGTCTCATTGCACCATTACACATTTCAACAAATGCCTTTGGGAGATTTGATGTTATGTTTTGCTACTTGTACACAACCCTGGATGGTGTTTGGTGTGGGTAAATGCTTCTGTCTACTGATCCTACCCCATAGGCCAGACCTGTACAGAATCTGGGCGATTGTTGCCACATGTACTACACAACCAGTACTTTCCAGAGATTCCTGCAGCTCCCTCAGTGTTGCTGCATGTCTCCTGGCAGCCTCCCTGACCAGTTCTCGACATGTGTTTTCGTCTGTTTCGGAAGGACATCTGGTTCTCTTCAACAGCACTATTGTTCCATATTTAATCCACTTTTTGATGACTGTCTCCAATGCGTTCCATGGTATATGCAATGCTGTGGTAATGTTGTTGCACCCTTCTCCTGACTGATACCTTTCAAATATGAAATCCGTTTGATGCTTTGTAAGATGTATGCAAGCCATGGCTGCTTCTGTTACAGGCAACTGAGCAAATTTCATGAATACACTGCTCAGACAGCGGACCGTTATTCAATGTTACATTGAGTCCCTGTACTTGATGGCAGGTGTGTACCCAAGCAGAGTGAATGCTGTCAGTATATCACAAGCTGCTTCCACAATATGTTATTTGGAAGGTGTGCACATATATGCATCCAACATATTGTAAGGTTTGTATACGCTATATTTGATGCCCTAACATATTTTATTCTGTTTTACAAGTTTGTTTTTCATGTTATGGTCACATTATAGGTGGGAAAAGGTGTGGAATGTAATTTTGTGGTCTCTCGTTGTATATATCAGAAACACATGGCATCTTAGCAGGGGTGTGTACACTGTTGTATCCATTGTATAGGATTCAGGTTTCATACATGTCCCTACCGTAGCCCGTTTGTCCCCCCATTTGGTTGGTCTCTGTCCAGACGTCTTGCAGTGACAGGTTGTGAGGTATGCTACAGGAATATTACATACCCTTCAGATAGGCCCTCGTGGTGACCACTGTGATGCACTGCAGTTAACACCATCACAAGTGAACATGCACATCAAGCAATATGGCTAGGTGTGACAGTTGTGTGCATGGCAAATAGCATGGCCTTAACATGCCTGGGGTATTGACAAACCACAACAACTCCATACTCACCAGCTACAGGCTGCTGTCCCACTTGTAGACCAGAGGGACCTAAATAGTTGTGAGAGAGGTACTGTCAGCAGACTCGCATGTGGCTTTGGTACAGGGTGGAGGCAACATTTCTGCACATTAACAGTACAACCCCCAATCCTACAAAATATGCTGCCCATCACCATAGATGTGCACTTCTGTGCATTACAAAACCCCATCCACAAATGCTATCTTATCTGACATATGCATGTAGATACTGTACAGATACAAATATGTATGCTACAGTATTCTAGTAATGTGCACTGGGGCCTTACCCGCACGCTACTCATCCATTGTGTGGGTGCCACCCATCTACACAATGCTGGATTATGGATCCTGTTGTATGGTTGTGGTGGGCGCCACGAGGTTGGCGAGGAGCTCCTCAGTGCATGTCAGTAGGGCCTGCATGGCTGGGCCCCCACCTGTGGCTAAGCAGTCCCTGGCTATGGCAGCAGCCCTTCACCAGGCATTCCGTATGAGGTCAGTTGCACGATGCTGTACCTGCTCGTAGGTTCATGTATGCAGGCCGACATCGTTTACCACATGGACTAGGTCATTCCCCAGGACGGTCCTCTCCCGCAGATGATGTTGGCTACGGCCAAACATGACTCCATGGTTATGGATGATGGTTTCTATTATGATAGTTCTCTCAGCCTCTGTATACAGTGGAAGCCTAGGATGCTGCATACCACCTGGAAGACATAAACAGGGAAACACATCATAGGACCTCATACAGTTGTCAACAGTATGGATAAAAATTGCACATCAACAGTGGATATTTTTTGCCACCACTCACAACTACACCATACCCCTCTAATATATCAACACAATATCAGCTTGCATTGCACTCCTGGCCCTGATGTGTCATATTTATCCCAATGATGGACGGTTAATTGCATAATCCTCTATTCCCAATTCATTTCTGTGTAGAGGGATGACAGTGGTCATCTTCCATGTGGATGGTGCCGAGGCTGTGTTTGACTACAGTGTGTGATGTAACTGTGAGCACATGCCTGAGTTCATGTAGGATGCAGACAGGGATGTTATCAGGCCCTATGGAGACTTCCTGTTGTTGCCTTTCAGTAGGCAATATGTACCTGCTCACCGTTAGTGAGGGGAGGGGTGCAGTTGATGTGCATATCCCCCTTTATGGATGGGGGGACAGGGGGTGATGTTCACACCTAAGCTGTCTGATGCAAGTTGCCTATAGCCATGGCATGTGTGTATGAGGTGTGATTTACCACCAGTACAGGGCGAATTGTGTTGTTACTTCTGAGACTGACAACATATGTGGAGACACCCTTGTGATTGGCCTTGGCGGTGTGGATATGTCAGATTTGTACTCATAGTTAGCCTTACAGGGAGTCACCTGCAACCTTTCATGCTTGTTCAGATAGAGGTGGACATGCTTCCAAGTTGTTCGCTGCACCTATGTGGCCCTGTACAGCCAATATAGCAACCTATTATGTGGTTTGTGTATTGCTGCTGTCCACCAAAGGGGATTATTCTACCTTGGTGGAGGTGGGTTTTACAGGTCAGGTATTGCTGAGTCCATACGGCTACGGTGGATATAAAAGTGTACACCCCTGTTACAATCCCTGGTCTTTGTGCTATCATAACATGACACCACAATAACTCATTTCAAAACAATTCCCACCTTTAATGTGACCTATAGCCTGTACAGTTCAATTGAAAACATAATCTATTATGGGAAAACATATGCAAATTAAAATCAGTACAATAAGCTGGTTGCATGAGTGTGCACACCCTTAAACTGATACTTTGTGAAGCACCTGTTGAGAAAATTACAGCATTCAGTCATTTTGGGTCAGAGTCTGTCATCATGGCACATCTTTACTTGGCAATAGTTGCCCACTCTCCCTTGCAACAGTGCAACAAATATGTCAGTTTGTGAGGGCATCTCTTGTGCACAGCCCTATTCAGGTCAACCCACAGATTTTCTATTGGCTGTAGGTCTGGGCACTGATTGGCACATTCCCAAACTTTAATTTTCATATGGTGAAGCCATTCTTTTTTTTTATATCCAATGTTGTCGACAGTTTTTCTACTCTTTTCCTGACTGATTCCTTTCCACAATTGCATCCCTTTGATGCTCTGTATGCTCTCTGCAAAACATGGCTTTTGCTGTAGCAGACAACTGGGTAAATGTCAAATAAATCCTACTAGGACAGCTGAACATTATTTGGGGTTAATCAGAGTCTTTTTAATTGATGGCATGTGTGTACCCAAGAAGACGGAATGCTGTGATTAAAGCAAGAGGTGAGTCAACAAAGTATTAGTTTAAGTGTGTGCACATGTATGCAACCAGCTTATAGTACATTTTTTATGTTTTATATTTTCTCCCCTAACAGATTTGTTTGTTTTTCAATAGAATTGTACAAGTTATGGGTCACATTCAAGGTGGGAAATGTTTTGAAATTATTTTCTGAAGGTCTCATTTTCGTATAGCACACAAACCTGACATTTTAACAAGGGTGTGTACACCTTTGATGTCCACTCTATGTAGGTGTTCATATAACTGCTTGTGGTAGGCATGGACAGAGGATCATAAAATTGGACACTTCTCCGATTACAACCTGATAATCATGCCTATTCTAGTACCCATATCAGTGTCAGGGCAATGCAACAACCAGTACCTATAGACATTTATATCTGTTGTATACACTGAAACTGATATTACACACATATACAATATGCACAACTTATTTACCTGACTGCTTGCAACCCATGTCACTTGTTTTGTGCCTTCCAGCTGAACATACTCATACATACATGTGCTCAGGTGATACCTGGTATACATTTCTGTTCTATGTTTGTATGGTACACTGTATTTACAGTCTTGCTGCTCAGTCATAACTTTCAACCTGTTATAGCAGGACATCTGGACAATGGAACACAAAAATGGGTGGCAAAGGCACATCAGTATTGACACCGTATTAATATTGCTGTAACATACATAAGTAAGTTGATTGCACAGTAGTCATGTTAAGTTGTCTATCTCGCCTTCATTCTTGCTGGATGGGTTCGGAGCCGACCTCGGCTCCGACTCGGCCACTCTAAAGCTCGAGAGTTGGTTCCACCGGCTCGAGGCCCCCTTATATCCCACAATGCTAGGCGTGAATTACCTCAGATCTCGTTTGCCGCTACAGCGATCGAGGTGTTGTTTTTTCTACCGGCTCAGGTCAGTGGTATTAGAATAGTCTTTATAACTATTTAAACCCCCTTTTTAGCTTAGCTTTTCTTCTTTAGCTATAGTGTAGTGGATATTATCCTTTCTACCCTTATCCAGCCCCTTTCCCACAAGAACTGATAAGTTCTTTCCTTAGGCCTTCGGGCCCTCTATCCCTAATAGTGGTGTGTATGTGTTTTGTAGGGATTTATTTTGTATAAACTAACTAATTTCTTTAGCTTTAGTTTAATTTACCTTTTTCTGATAGTGTAATTGGTGTGTGTGTGTTTTGTGTGGTGGTTACACTTTGGTTCCTTGAAAATGTCCAAGGATTCAAAGGTCTCAGGCTTCAAGAAGTGTGACTCGTGCTGTCAGAAAATGTCTCTGACAGACGGTCACACTTCTTGTGTGTACTGCCTGGGACGTTTACACCTGCAGGACTCTTGTGCTGTATGCCATGGCTTCAGCCCCAGAGTCCTGCAGGAAAGAAAGAACAAACTCATCCTAAGGGGTTTGCTCAAGCCTGAAGGTTCCCTAACTGCTTCATCGGGAAAACCTTCCAAGGCTTCTAAGACCTCGACTCCAGTTTCTGAGTCGAGGCCTAAGGCTTCGAAGCCTACTGCTACATCGGTTCCGGCTGGAGCCGATGAGTCTTTGACTACAGTTTCTGTGGTTCCCTCGGCTCGGCTGGAGCCGAGGTATTGAAGATTCCTGGGTCGGCTCCGATCAGACCATCGGAGCCGACATCTAGAAAGAGGTCGAGGTCACCATCCCTTGGCTCCGTTCATTCGGCTCCAGCGTCTCCCTTGCTGTCTGAACGGAGCCACAGATCTCACTCCTCCAGGTCATCGAGGCTCTCGGATCATGACCTCCAGAGGGTAGTGAGTCGACTTCTAAAGTCCGAGGCACTGGCCCAAATGCTTCAGAGCCCGACTCATCAGTCGATGCCTCTACCTATTCCTCTAAATATTCCTCCTCCGACTCCTTTGAGCTCGGAGCCAGGGCGTGTCGGAACCGAGACTGTGGTAGCGTCGGAGCCGATACATTTGTCTTCGGCTCCGTCGTCGGCTCCGATTTCTTCTTTTGAAGAATCTCGGCGCCGGACTTCCCTCGTCGGCTTAGAGGGGGTGGGTGGCATCGGACCCTTGTCCGACCCCCCTCTCCCTCTCGGTGCTTCGGCGCTGGTGAGTTCGGCTCCGACATCGGCCTCGGAGCCATCTCTGTCGGTGCCGAGGGAGGTTCTCAGCTTCTCGGAGCGGGGACCTCTGGCTCTGCCTGACAGGGGTGCGTTCGAGGTCATGTGGAGAGTGTTGGAACCTTGTTCAACTCCACAGTCGGCTCCGTCCGCCCCTACCTCTTTGGTGCCTCAGGTTATGTCTACTCACTCCCTCATCCCAGACCACAGAGAGCCAGCTCCTCAAGAATCCCCTGTGGGGATCTCATCCTCTTCCGAGGCCTCCCCTGAATTGGCAGGGGAGCCCCCTAGGAAGAGAAAGTGTAAGAGGGAGCACATAGACTCACCTGAGTCTGTCACCTCTGACACAGATTTAGAGGATTCCGAGGGTTCCCCCCGTTCCCCTTCTGAAGATGTCTCCTTTGCGGACATTCTAGAGATCCTGAAACAGAGGGGAAATTGGCCAGCCCTTAACCCTTCGGAGGATGAATCTGTGTATCTTGAGGCGTTTGGCTCTCGCCCTTCCACCTCCTGGGTGTCCCCCCCCTTTGATCCGATCATGCAGGTGGTGGCAAAGAAAGCCTGGACGGCTCCTGACTCAGTGGACCCTACCCCCAGGATACCTTCTAAATTTATAACAGCACCAACTGACAAACAATTTCTGACCAAAGGTGTTACTGTGGATGCTATGGTGGTAGCTGCTGCCACCAAGAAGGAACTAGCTGATCCTTCAGTGCCTGTTCATCCACCTAACAAAGAATCTAGGTCTATGGACAGGTATGGGAAGCGGATGTTTTCGTCAGCAACCTTTGCAATGCGTTCGCTGAACTACCTATGCCATTTCACCCGTCTCCAGAGAGACTTGATCAAGGAAGCGAGTGAGATGTTGAAGGATCCTACAGCTGCAGATTTTCAGGACAAAATGAACACCCAGCTGACTACCCTGAATTGATAGCTAACTCCTCCATGCCTCCTTTCATATGCGGCTGATGGAGCGAGTAGAGCCAAGAGGGACAGGTGTCGCCTTACGCCCGGCATGCCTGGATGCGACTATGCAATTTTGCGGACCCCTTTAAAACGTCTTTCACTAATTCCCCGTTTGATGGATCATCTCTCTTTGGTCCTCAAGTGAAAGAAACCTTGACGAGGTGCGAGACGGATGGCAAAACTCTATCTGCCGTCGGAGTCCGTTTTTCTACTCCTTCTAGACCTTACCCCAAAGGCCAGAAAAGTGGGAAAATGTGGTTCCAAACAATCTCAAGGGAATTTGCCTGGACAGAGTCGGTTCCCCTCCAGAGGCAGAGGAGGGAGCAATAATGGTAGACGTCGCCCCAGAGGCAGAGGGGGCCCGCAGAACCAGGGCAATCGAGAAACCTTTTCCGATAAGCCCTTTCAGCATCCCTGAGGTGTTGCCCGACTGTCCACCTTCGGAGGCAGTCGGGGGAAGATTGTCACTGTACCCAGAAGCCTGGCTATCCCTAACTCAAGACAAGTGGGTACAGTCCATCATTTCCGAAGGCTATTTCATTCCCTTCGTTCGCATTCCAAACCAATCAAAAAAATCCCTTCCAGATGTTCCACCCGCTCAAAGGGATCTTGCAGCTTTGGAAATTTCAAAGCTGCTTGCAAAAAGAACAATTCAGCCAGTTCCAGCAGACCAGCAAGGATCCGGAATCTACTCCAGGTTCTTTTTAGTTCCAAAGAAAACAGGGGACTGGAGACCAATTTTGGATCTCAGTATCGGTCAAGAAAACAAGATTTCGGATGGTCACGCTACAGTCCATCCTTCCCCTATTGGGAAAGAAAAACTGGATGTGCTCTATAGACCTTCAGGATGCGTACTATCACATAAAAATGAACAGACGCTCCAGAAGATTCCTCCGCTTCAGGCTGGGAACCAGTCATTTTCAATTCAGGGCTCTGCCCTTTGGTCTCACCACTGCCCCCCGGCTGTTTACCAAATGCATGGCAGTGGTAGCTTCTCACCTGAGACGTCAAGGATTCCAGGTGTTTCCATATTTGGACGACTGGCTCCTCACAGCTCCCACCAAGCATCTTCTTCTAATGGCCAGGGACTACACCTTTCGCATTTGTCAAAACTTAGGCATTTCAATAAATTGCGAAAAGTCTGTTTTGTCGCCTTGTCGTACTATTACCTTCATAGGCGCATAACTAGATACAGTCAACATGTCTGCGAGACTAACAGATCAGAGAATAACAGACATACACAAACTGGTCTCGCTCCTCTTCAGCAGCAACAGAGTCAAAGCCAGGTTAGTTCTGAAAGTATTGGGGATAATGGCTGCTGCCATACCTCTGCTTCCATTAGCCAGATTCCACATGAGAATCCTTCAATGGATGCTCTTCACACAATGGTCATACCAGCAACTTCCGATGTCCCACACCATTATGATTACGCAAACATGCAGGAATCATCTTCTGTGGTGGATGTCTTCCCCTCAGCTCTTCTTGGGAAGACCCTTTGTTCCTTCCTCCGGTTGCTACTCTGACAACGGACGCCTCCCTGATCGGGTGGGGGGGGCATTATCAGGGCAGAACTGTCCAGGGCACATGGCAACCAGACGAATGCCACTTGCACATAAATGTTCTAGAGATGAGAGCAGTGCTTTTAGCGTTGCAAGCCCTTCAAGACTCTCTTCCCTTGGGAACGATAGCAATCCAGACGGACAATATGTCTGTAGTGTGGTATATCAACAAACAAGGTGGAACCAGGTCCTATCCCCTATGTCGAGAAGCACTCAGACTGTGGCAATGGGCAATTTCTTCTCAGCGGTTTCTGATAGCAACGCACATCCCCGGGAAATCCAATCAAATCGCGGACAAGTTGAGCAGAGCTATCCTCATGCCTCACGAGTGGTCTCTGAAAGACTCTGTTGTGAGAGAAATTTTTCTCAAGTGGGGTCAGCCTTGCTGCGACCTTTTTGCTACTCCCCAAAACAGCAAGTGCAGAGATTATTTCACCCTATTCCCGTTACCAGGCCAGCCCAGCAGAGACGCTCTAGTCCAAGTTTGGCCCCGGGGACTTCTGTATGCATTTCCTCCCTTCCCACTAATCTCTCAAGTGATACAGAAAGCTATCGCTCAGAAGGCCTCCTTGATCCTCATTGCTCCTTACTGGCCTCGACAGGTTTGGTTCCCCTTTCTGCATCAATTTCTGTTGGAGCAATCTTGGCATCTGGACCTAATTCCAGATCTTTTGATCCATCAGTCGGGTCAGTTTCATCGCTCCCTCCCCTCTCTGAACCTCACTGCTTGGTTCCTCCAATTCCAACCTTAGCCAGGCTTCCTCAAATATCTCACTCTGTTCGAGATATTTTGATAGCTTCCCATAAATCTTCCACTCGAAAGATTTATCTGAGTAAGTGGAAACGTTTCGCCTATTGGGCTCAAGGAAGGGACATAGATCCTTTCACTGCTTCCATCCAAATAGACCTTGATTTTCTAGCTGAACTCTTCCATGCAGGTTCATCTCCTTCTACTCTTAAAGTTCAATTGGCAGCTATTTCTAACTTTCATGTGGGCATTTCAGAGTCTGCCATAATGTCCCACAAGCTTTGCAAAGCCTTTTTGAAGGGAGTTTTTCTACTCAGACCTCCTATAAGAAATCCTCCTCCTCCTTGGGACCTAAATTTAGTTCTCAGTTCTTTGATTCTCCCCCCTTTCGAACCTGCAGCTTCCTGTTCTTTAAAATTGCTATCATGGAAGACTCTCTTTATGGTAGCTATTACTTCAGCTAGAAGAGTTTCAGAACTTCATGCACTCAGCTGTCGACCTCCTTATCTGTTGTTCCATAAGGACAGGGTATCCTTACGAACCAACCCGTCCTTTTTACCTAAAATAGCCTCGGCGTCTAACCTAAATCAAAGCATTGACCTCCCTGTGTTTTTTTCCAGAATATTCTAATAGGTCTGAACAAAAGTTGCATTGGCTAGATGTTCATCGTCAGTTAAGGTACTATTTGGATAGAACCAAACAATTCAGAAAATCTGACCAGCTGTTTATCTCTTATGCAGAAGGCAGAAAGGGACTTTCTGTTTCCAAGGTATCATTATCTAGATGACTAACATCTCTAATTTCCATTGTCTATGAAATAAGACACCAAAAGCTGCCTAACAAACCTAAAGCCAATTCCACCAGAGCTTTGGCTACTTCTATAGCCTTCCAAGACAGACTGCCTATTGACACCATTTGTGCAGCGGCTACTTGGGCTACTCCTCACACTTTCATTTCACATTATATGTTGGATTTAGCTTCTAGGCATAGAACTAACTTTGATTCCACTGTTCTCAAGAGTCTGTTCAGTTAGGCCACCCGGGACAAGGTGCTAGGGACGCGGTCCCATCCAGCAAGAATGAAGGCGAGATAGACAACTTAACATTTAGAAGTTATGTTCTTACCATAACGTTCCATGTTAGTTGTCTTCTTCTCGCCTTCTTTCTTGCGTCCCACCCTCCTTCCCCCTGGCCTGGACAGACCTAGAGGAGTTTGATTGTGACCTCTCTTTCTACCACCTCGTTGCGATAGGTATATGCTCTGCTGTGCATATTTTCCTAGATCAGGCTTAGGTCACCCTTTCTCTTTCCCTTTGTTTATAGAGGTGGACTCTTTTCCAGTTTTTCCTGGTTGTATTATTAGCTGGGCCTAGCTCACAAACGAGATCTGAGGTAATTCACGCCTAGCATTGTGGGATATAAGGGGGGCCTCGAGCCGGTGGAACCAACTCTCGAGCTTTAGAGTGGCCGAGTCGGAGCCGAGGTCTGCTCCGAACCCATCCAGCAAGAAAGAAGGCGAGAAGAAGACAACTAACATGGAACGTTATGGTAAGAACATAACTTCTAATTTGCCATCACAGTGATAACTTGGAGGATGTCCGACATTCATAACTAGGCTAATCTGAAGTAGTTTACTTCATTTGGTCTTCAACCTGTGGGTTACGGATCTGTATAGGATCTGAGCCGGCAACTTTTACTAGCATCAGCTCCAAGCTCCAAACTCCTCCCCTTACCCATAATACACCTCCACTGCCTTCCATCCTCAGATCTCGTTTGCCACGAATTGCTTCAGCATCGTGTCTGTTGAACTCCAACTAGTCAAGTAGGTAAAACCTCTGTGAGTAGCTTTTTTAAAAACTTTTTGTCAGATTAGTGTTAGTGTAAGTCCCCTTTCTCCTCCCTTCACTTGGTGCATTCAGTGTTAGCGTGTTAGAGTAGTTTGTTCTGTTGTGTAGGTTATAGCTTCCCCACCCCCCCACAGTGTTTAATGTATACTAGTGTGGTTAGTGTGTGTGTGTGTGTGTGCGTGTGTGTGCGCGCGCACGTGTGTGTGTGTGTGTGTGTGTGTGTGTGTGTGTGTGTGTGTGTGTGTGTGTGTGTGTGTGCGTGTGTGTGCGTGTGTGTTAGTTATAAAGTAATTGCCTTTTTTTATATTAGGGTTTCTTTCTATAAATAGTATGGCTGAAAAGCTTGATGTTAAGTTGTCTATCTCGCCTTCATTCTTGCTGGATGGGTTCGGAGCCGATCCTTGGCTCCGACTCGGCCACTCTAAAAGCTCGAGAGTTGGTTCCACCGGCTCGAGGCTCCCCTTATATCCCACAATGCTAGGCAGTAATACCCCAGATCTCATTTGCCGCTACAGCGATCGAGGTGTGTTGTTTCTACCGGCTTCAGGTTAGTTCATATAGATTAGCCTATAGTTAATTTAAGCCCCTTTAATTTAGTTTTTAGTCGTTATTTCCCTTAGTTGAGTGGATTTTGACCCTTTCCAACCTGTTTATCCACCCTTTTTTCCTCAAGAACTTATTAGTTCTTCCCTCAGGCCTTCGGGCCCTTCCATCCCCTTTATTAGTGGAGTGTATGTGTTTGTAGGGTTTTAAATAAAAAAAAAAAAAAAAAACTAACTAAATTTATTAGTTTAATTTTAGTTAACCTTAGTGGATAGTGTAATCGGTGTGCTTGTGTTGTGTGGTGGTTACACTTTTTTCCTTAAAAATGTCTAAGGATTCAAAGGTCTCAGGCTTCAAGAAGTGTGACTCGTGCTGTCAGAAAATGTCTCTGACAGACGGTCACACTTCTTGTGTGTACTGCATGGGACCTTTACACCTGCAGGACTCTTGTGCTGTATGCCATGGCTTCAGCCCTAGAGTCCTGCAGGAAAGAAAAAATAAGCTTATATTACGAGGCTTATTGAAGCCTGAGGGTCCCCCGACTCTTTCTTCGGGCAAACCCTCCAAGCCTTCTAGGTCGTCGGCTCCAGTTTCTGAGTCGACACCTAAGGCTTCGAAGTCTGCTACAACATCGGCTCCGGCTGGAGCCGATGAGACTCGAACTCTTATTTCTTCGGTTCCCTCGGCTCCGGCCGGAGCCAAGGTGTTGGAAATCACTGAGTCGGCTCCGATAAAATTATCGGAACCAACAACTAGGAAAAGGTCTAGGTCACCGTCTCTTGGCTCCGTTCATTCGGCTCCAGCATCTCCCTTGCTGTCTGAATGGAGCCATAGATCTCACTCCTCTAGGTCGTCGAGACTTTCGGACCATGACCTTCAGAGGGTAGTGAGTCGACTTCTTAAGTCCGAGGCACTGGCCCAAATGCTTCAGAGCCCGACTCAGCAGTCGATGCTTAATCCGATTTCTCAAAATGTTCCTCCTCCGACTCCTTTGAGTTGAGCCGGCGTTGGACCGAGACTGTGGCAGCGTCGGAGCCGATACAATTGTCTTCGGCGCCGTCGTCTGCTCTGTTTTCTTCATTGGAGGAATCTCGGCGCCGGACTTCCCTCGTCGGCTCCGAGGGGGTGGGTGGCATCGGGCCCCTGTCCGACCCGCTCTCCCTCTCAGTGCCGGCTGGTGAGTTCGGCTCCGACATTCGCCTCGGAGCCATCACTGTCGGTGCCGAGGGAGGTTTTCAGCTCTTCGGAGCGGAGACCTCTGGCTCTGCCTGACAGGGGTGCTTTCGAGGTCATGCGGAGTGTGTTGGAACCTGGTTCAACTCCACAGTCGGCTCCGTCCGCCCCTCCCTCCTCGGTGCCTCAGGTAATTTCTACTCACTCCCTCATCCCAGACCGCAGAGAGCCAGCTCCTCGAGAATCCCCTGTGGGGATTTCATCCTCTTCCGAGGCCTCTCCTGAATTGGCAGGAGAGCCCCCTAGGAAGAGAAAGTGCAAGAGGAAGCACTTAGACTCACCTGAGTCTGTCACCTCTGACACGGATTTAGAGGATTCTGAAGGTTCCCCCCGTTCCCCCTCTGAAGATGTCTCCTTTGCAGACATCCTGGAGATCTTAAAACAGAGGGGGAATTGGCCAGCCCTTAACCCTTCGGAGGATGAATCAGTGTATCTTGAGGCGTTCGGCTCTCGCCCTTCCACCTCCTGGGTGTCCCCCCCCTTTGACCCCCTTATGCAGGTGGTAGCAAAAAAGGCTTGGACGGCTCCTGACGCTGTGGACCCCACCCCCAGGAGACCTTCAAAGTTTATTACAGCACCAGCAGACAAACAATTTTTGACTAAAGGAGTTTCTGTGGATGCTATGGTGGTAGCTGCTGCCACCAAGAAGGAACTAGCTGATCCTTCAGTGCCTGTCCATCCTTCTAACAAGGAATCTAGGTCTATGGACAGGTACGGGAAGCGGATGTTTTCGTCAGCGACCTTTTCAATGCATTCGCTGAACTACCTCTGTCATTTCACTCGTCTTCAAAGAGACTTGATCAAGGAAGCGAGTGAGATGTTAAAGGATCCAACAGCTGCGGGTTTTCAGGATAAGATGAACGCTCAGCTGGCAACCCTCAATTCGATAGCTAACTCCTCCATGCGCCTTCTTTCATATGCGGCTGATGGAGCGAGCAGAGCCCCAGGTACAGGTGTGGCCTTATGCCGGCATGCCTGGATGCGGCTATGCAATTTTGCGGATCCCTTTAAGACGTCTTTCACTAATTCCCCATTTGATGGATCGTCCCTTTTTGGTCCTCAAGTGAAAGAAACCTTGACAAGGTGCGAGACGGATGGCAAAACTCTTTCTGCCGTCGGAGTCCGTTTTTCTACTCCTTCTAGGCCTTACCCCAAGGGCCAGAAAAGTGGAAAGATGTGGTTCCGTAAGCAATCTGAAGGGGCTTTGCCTGACGCACAGAGTCGGTTCCCCTCTAGAGGCAGAGGGAGGAACAATAATGGTAGACGCCGCCCTAGAGGCAGGGGGGGTCCGCAGAACCAGGGCAATCGAGAAACCTTTTCCGATAAGCCTTTTCAGCATCCCTGAGGTGTTGCCCGACTGTCCACCTTCGGAGGCAGTCGGGGAAAGATTATCACTGTACCCAGAAGCCTGGCGATCTCTAACTCAAGACAAGTGGGTACAGTCCATCATTTCTGAAGGCTATTCCATTCCGTTCTTTCGCATTCCAGATCAATCAAAAAAGTCCCTTCCAGATGTTCCACCCGCTCAAAGGGATCAAGCAGCGTTAGAAATATCAAAATTGCTTGCAAAAAGAGCCATTCAGCCAGTTCCAGCAGACCAGCAAGGATCCGGAATCTACTCCAAATTCTTTTTGGTTCCAAAGAAAACAGGGGACTGGAGGCCCATTTTGGATCTCAGCATCTTGAACAAGTCTGTCAAGAAAACAAGATTTCGGATGGTCATGTTGCAATCCATCCTACCCCTATTGGGAAAGGAAAACTGGATGTGCTCTATAGACCTGCAGGATGCGTACTATCATATAAAAATGAACAGACGCTCCAGGAGATTCCTCCGCTTCAGGCTGGGAACCAGTCACTTTCAATTCAGAGCCCTGCCCTTTGGACTCACCACAGCCCCCCGGGTGTTTACCAAATGCATGGCAGTGGTTGCCTCTCACCTGAGACGTCAAGGATTCCAGGTGTTTCCATACTTAGATGACTGGCTCCTTACAGCTCCCACCAAGCATCTTCTGCTACTTGCCAGAGACTACACTTTTCGCATATTTCGAAAGCTAGGTATCAATAAATTGCGAAAAGTCTGTTTTGTTGCCTTGTCGTGCTATTACCTTCATAGGCGCAAATCTAGACACAGTCAGCATGTCTGCGAGACTCACAGACCAAAGGATAGCAGACATACACAAACTAGTCTCTCTTCTTTTCCACAGCAACAGACTCAAAGTCAGATTAGTCCTAAGAGTACTGGGGATTATGGTGGCTGCTATCCCTCTACTTCTATTAGCCAGATTTCACATGAGAATCTTACAATGGATGCTCTTCACACAATGGTCATACCAACAACTTCCGATGTCCCACACCATTGTGATAACGCAAGCATGCAGGAATCATCTTCTTTGGTGGATTTCTTCCCCCCAGCTCTTCTTAGGAAGACCCTTTGTCCCTCCCCCTCCGGTTGCTACTCTGACAACGGACGCCTCCCTGATCGGGTGGGGGGGCATTATCAGGGCAGGACAGTCCAGGGCATACGGCAACCTTACGAACGCCACTTGCATATAAATGTTCTAGAGATGAGAGCAGTGCTTTTAGCGTTGCAAGCCCTTCAAGACTCTCTTCCAATGGGAACGATAGCAATTCAGACGGACAACATGTCTGTAGTGTGGTATATCAACAAACAAGGCGGAACCAGATCCTACCCCCTATGTCGAGAGGCACTCAGACTGTGGCAATGGGCGATTTCTTCTCAGCGGTTTCTGATAGCAATGCACATCCCCGGGAAGTCCAATGTCATTGCGGACAAATTGAGCAGAGCTATTCTCATGCCTCACGAGTGGTCTCTGAAAAATTCAGTCTTGGAAAAAGTTTTTCTGAAGTGGGGACAGCCTTGCTGCGACCTTTTTGCTACTCCCCAAAACAGCAAGTGCAAAGATTATTTCACCCTCTTTCCTCTACCAGGCCATCCCAGCAGAGACGCTCTAGTCCAAGTTTGGCCCCGGGGACTTCTGTATGCATTTCCTCCCTTCCCACTAATTTCTCAAGTGATACAGAAAGCCATCGCTCAGAAAGCCTTCTTGATCCTCATTGCCCCTTACTGGCCTCGACAGGTTTGGTTCCCCTTTCTGCACCATTTTCTTTTGGAGCAACCCTGGCATCTGGACCTAGTTCCAGATCTTTTGACCCATCAGTCGGGTCAGTTACATCGCTCCCTCCCCTCTCTGAACCTCACTGCTTGGTTCCTCCAATTCCAACCCTAGCCAGGCTTCCTCTAATATCTCACTCAATTCGAGATATTTTAATAGCTTCCCATAAATCCTCCACTCGGAAGATTTATCTTAGTAAGTGGAAGCGTTTCTCCTATTGGGCACAAGGAAGGGACATAGATCCTTTCACTGCTCCCATTCAAACGGTCCTTGATTTCTTAGCCGAACTATTCCACGCAGGTTCGTCTCCTTCTACTCTTAAGGTTCAATTGGCAGCTATTTCTAACTTTCATGTTGGAATCTCAGATTCTGCCATCATGTCTCACAAGCTTTGCAAAGCTTTTTTGAAGGGAGTTTTTCTTTTCAAGCCTCCTATCAGAAATCCTCCTCCTTCTTGGGACCTTAACTTAGTTCTCACATCTTTGATTCTTCCCCCTTTTGAACCTGCAGCTTCATGTTCAATTAAATTGCTATCCTGGAAGACACTCTTTTTGGTAGCCATTACTTCGGCTAGAAGAGTCTCGGAGCTTCATGCACTCTGCAGTCGATCCCCTTATCTTTTGTTTCATAAGGATAGGGTATCCTTACGGACCAACCCATCCTTCTTACCCAAAGTAGCCTCTCAGGCAAACCTAAATCAAAACATTGACCTTCCTGTGTTTTTTCCTAACTATTCTAAAAGGTCTGAACAAAAATTACATTGGCTAGATGTTCATCAACAATTAAGGTATTATTTGGATAGGACCAAACAGACCAGAAACGCTGACCAACTGTTTGTTTCTTATGCAGAAGGCAGAAAGGGCCTTCCAGTTTCGAAAGTATCACTCTCCAGATGGCTTACATCCTTGATTTCTTTTGTGTATGAGATTAGGCATCAAAAGTTACCAAACAAACCTATGGCTCATTCAACTAGAGCTTTGGCTACTTCTATAGCTTTCCAAGACAGGCTGCCTATTGATACGATTTGTGCGGCAGCTACATGGGCTACTCCTCACACTTTCATTTCTCATTATAAGTTGGACTTAGCTTCTAGACACAGAGCTAATTTTGGTTCCACTGTACTCAAGAGTCTGTTCCGATAGGCCACCCGGGACAAGGCGCTAGGGACGCGGTCCCATCCAGCAAGAATGAAGGCGAGATAGACAACTTAACATATAGAAGTTATGTTCTTACCATAACGTTCCATGTTGGCTGTCTTCTTCTCGCCTTCTTTCTTGCGTCCCACCCTCCTTCCCCCTAGCCTGGACAGACCTAGAGGAGTTTGATTGTGACCTTTTTTTCCTACCACCTCTATTTGTATATGTATATACTGTGTTATGTATATATTCCCTCATCAGGTTGTAGGTCACCTTCCTTCTGTCATCTTATAGAGGTGGGTTTCCCCTTTCCAGTGTTTCTGGATTTTCTCCTGGCTGGGCCTAGCTCACAAATGAGATCTGAGGTATTACCACCTAGCATTGTGGGATATAAGGGGAGCCTCGAGCCGGTGGAACCAACTCTCGAGGTTTTAGAGTGGCCGAGTCGGAGCCGAGGATCGTCTCCGAACCCATCCAGCAAGAAAGAAGGCGAGAAGAAGACAACTAACATGGAACGTTATGGTAAGAACATAACTTCTATTTTTCAAGCGTGTGGCCATAAGTTATTCCCAGCAGATGGGCACACTCTGTGTATCTTGTGCTTGGGCGTGGCCCATCTCAGTGTGGACTGCAATATCTGTGCAGGCTTCAACCCTTGTGCCATAAAAAACAGAAAGGCCAAGTTGGCCCTAAAAGGCCTTCTTCCTCCTTCAGACTCTGTTTCCTCGTCTCTGGCTTCGGTCACAGTGGCCGCTATGGCCGCCTCTGGCTTCTCCTCCATCCCAGGCTGGGACTCAACCTCCTGTATCTAAGCCTGTGGTAGTGGAGCAGAAAAGAGGGAGAGAGAGTCGAAGATGAGGGAAAAGAGAAAGAGGTCTCCGGACCTCACTTCTCTTACCAAGACACTACGGATCTATGACTCCCCTCGGCTCCGATCTCTGAGGTTCTCCCCAGAGCTGAAGAAGACACGTCCAGCTTCTTGGGCATCAGTGCCCCGACCCACCAGGTCCCAGTCTGTGGCCTAGTCACTGTCCACCTGCTCCTTGTCTGACATGGATCTGGATAAAATGATGAGGCGTTTTATCCTTACACAGATCCAGATGGGGGTCTTGCCAGCCCCCACTCCCACAGGAGGGGGGAGCTCGCTTCCTTTTTTTCAACCAGTATCTACTTCTCCGATCCGACCTTCGGGTTGGCTTTGGTCAGGGGGTCAGCGCCGATGGTACATGCTTCCTCAACGATGACAGCTGCCTGGAGCATTTCGGATCCAACCAGCTCGGATCTGAGCCGCTCTCGGAGCTGGAGCTTGAGTGCCAGATACGAGGGAGTGGAACCTTTTTCATTGGCTCTGACTTTGTTATGCCAGGTTCCCTCCCTCGGAGTTCCGTCCACCTCATATCATCTCCCAACAGTGGAATCAGTGCTGAGGGCTTTAGGCTCGATGGCGGCGACCATAACTCTTCTCCCATGTGCTCGGTTACACATGAGAATTCTACAGTGGACTTTAGCTGTACAGTGGTCCCTGTTGGAACTGCCACTGACATATCCAATTCAACTCAGTCGAGTCTGTCGTTCGTCTCTCATATGGTGGATGTGCTCTCCGGACATTTTGGAGGAACAACCTTTTGTTCCAGCCCTGGCCCAAGCCACAGTGACCACAGATGCCTCCCAACTCGTGGGTGGCATTGTTCGGGCAGGACAGTCCAGGGCCTGTAGTCCCCCTTAGAGACCAGCTTGCACATAAATGTCCTAGAGATGAGGGTGGTCCTTCTAGCGATGCAGGCCCTTCATGCCTTTCTTCCTCTGGGAATGATTGCTATTCAGTCAGACAACATGTCAGTGATCTGGTATATCAACAAACAGGGAGGGACCACATCTTACCCTCTTTGTCACAAGGCCATGAGAGTGTGGGAATGGGCAATATCCACCGGTCGCTTTCTCATCGCAATGCACATTCCAGGACGGTCCAACATCCTAGCGGACAGGCAAAGTCAGACCATTCTGATGCCTTATGAGTGGTCTGAATCTGTCAGTAGAGGAACAGATCTTCAACGAGTGGGGTCAACCTTGCTGTGATCTCTTCGCATCTCCTTCCAACGTGAAGTGCAGCAAGTTTTTCTCTCTGAACCCCCCTGCAGGGGGAGTTCCCCAGAGACGCTCTAGTTCATTCTTGGCCTCCCAGTCTTCTGTATGCTTACCCACCAGTACCTCTCATTCTGAGGTTTCTACAGAAAGCTCATCGACTGGGGAGCAAAGTTATCCTCATTGCCCCATTCTGGCCTCGCCAGGTATGGTTTCCCTTCCTTTGGTCCAACCTTCTGGCTCCACCTTGGATCCTAGACCCCATTCAGGATTTAATTTCACACCCTTTGGGGGTGCCTTATCTGAATCTGGACAGCCTGAAGGTCACAGCTTGGCTGCTCCAGTTCCCATGATTGCTAGGACTCCTGGACTATCCTCCTCAGTTAGATCTATTTTGCTAGCTGCTCATAGGTCTTTGACCAGGAAGGTTTATCGCAGCAAGTGGAAATGTTTTTCTTTTTGGGTTTCTCTAAGGAGTTTAGACCCTTTCATGACTCCTATTTCTGCCATTCTTGATTTTCTAGCTGATATTTTTCAACATGGGGCTAGTTCTTCTACTGTTGACTGCCATATCTCATTTTTATGTGGGCAAGAATTCTGCCTCTTTATCCTCTTCCAGACTGTGTAAAGTCTTTATCAAAGGCACCTTTTTGCTTCATCCCCCGGTCAAAGATCCTGTTCTCCCATGGGATCTTACTATGATTCTTCAAGCTTTGGTCACTCCACCTTTCGAACCTGCCGCAACTGCAGATCTGAAATTTTTATCTTGGAAAACAGCTTTTCTGGTAGCTATTACCTCTGTAAAAAGGTTTCAGAATTACAGGCCTTGTCCATCAAAATTCCTTACATGATTTTTCACAAAGATAGGGTTTCCCTTCGAACCAATCTATCCTTCCTGCCTAAGGTGGCATCACCAGTCAATATCAGTCAGACCATCAATTTGCCTGTGTTTTTTCCTAATTTTAAAAACAAGATGGAATGCAAACTCCACATGATGTATGTTCATAGACAGTTACGATTCTAATTACACAGGACAAAAAATGTCCGTAAATCTGATCAATTGTTTGTATGCTTCTATAAACCCTTTTTGGGGAAACCTGTCTCCAAGGTCACTATAGTTAGATGGATTTCTTCATGCATCCTGCAGGTCTATAAGGACAGAGGCATGTCTCCTCCAGGTCAGGTGGAAGCTCATTCCACTAGGTCCATGGCTACGTTGGCGGCTTTTTGGTCTAGGGTGTCCTTGGATGATATTTGTTCTGCAGCTACTTGGTCCTCATCTCATACATTTATTTCTCATTACAAGTTGGATTTGACTTCCAGAAGGAGAGCACCCTTTGGTTCTGTGGTGTTTGTCCTTCCATGAGGGCCTCTCAGGAGTTTAGTAGCTGGGGACTCTGTCCCACAGGTTGAAGACCAAATGAAGTAAACTACTTCAGATAAAGAAGTTATGTACTCACCATAACGTTCCATCTGAGTAGTTGTACTTCATTTGTCTTCAACCGTCTCTCCCTCCTTCCCCTGGACCTTAGCATATGATCAGCCTACGGGCTGCAGTACAGGTCATAAGAAAATTTTTCAGGTCGGGTTATCAGTATAAGGTTCAGCAAACTCGGTCTGGGGATGGAAGGCAGTGGAGGTGTATTTTGGGTAAGAGGAGGAGTTTGGAGCTTGGAGCTGATACTAGTAAAAGTTGCTGGCTCAGATCTGATAAGGATCCATAACCCACAGGTTGAAGACAAATGAAGTACAACTACTCAGATGGAACATTATGGTGAGTACATAACTTCTTTTTATGTTACGATGTCATTGTTCACAGACTTGATGGTTTGCCTGATATAACACAACTCTATGTGCAAGTGACTACAGATATCAGGCACACGTGTTTATTGTCCAGCAGAAGACTGTATAGTTGAATGGTATGAACTCACTATATCACATGCAGTTCAACACACACTTCGGCAACAGTACTTTACTATGCAGATGCTCTGTATAGGTCTCTTATAAACATGTGTATCATAGTTATATTCATAGGTAACATATGGATATGTACAACATCCTAGTAACTGGCGTAGCAGTGGCACAGCCAGTAGTGTTTGACAGATACTCCAGTAGTTGTCATATGTCAGCTGTCCTTTCCTGGGGTGAGTCAGGGGCCTGAGCTGAAATCTGTGTCACTGCAGACAGAGCCAGATGCTATGGCCATACGTGCTGTTCAGCAGTACATCAGTACAGCAAGTCTTATTGAGACATATTCTTTCAACCTCCTATTTCCCATTATCACAGACCACCTACTGCATTCAATTACATGCTTACTCGTTTCACATACCTTTTTTTTTGGAAAGGAGGTAATATTTCCAGGTTTGGTATCTTAACTTGCAGTCCTTCTCTCTCTCACCTACAGGTATAGAGTGGTTTAAATAGGTGGCAGCTTGACTTTTGTAGGTAATGCTCATGACCAGGTGATGACCTATGCACCAGTTGGTGTTCCCCACTTGCTAACTGCATGCAGAGGAGCTGTGTAGTTATTCCAATAACCAATGTCATGGCAACACACTGCTATAATTGTGTACTTCATGTGGGCGTTGGCCCTTTACCTTGCCTGTAAGGAAGATATCCTGGAAGTGTGTGAGCTACAGTGTTACAGACGGCAGGTGGGAATACCTCTTACAACAAAACTAGGGGAGGCAGGCCATTTAAATGGTGGAGAAGGTTCAAGACTTAGGGACAGAATTTGAGTATTGCTGTTATATGGTTTGAATACTGCTAGTTTAACAGGGTTTGTCTGGACATGCTAGTTCTGCATGGATTTCAGTATGACGAAGTTATGTGTCTGCATAGGTCTCAACTGTAGGGCTATCCATGTAATGGACAGAGGTTTGCCTGTTATGTTTGGTCTATTCCCCAGACTGATGTTGTCCTTGGCAAATCAGTAGCATAATCTGGTAATTGCAGTCAGTAAATGCCAACATCCATCTGTGTTTCTGACTTCATATCCCTCAGAAAAAGATATGTTACAAAAAGCCCTGTAACACCAGCAACCTTGTTAGTGTATAACACCAGTATTTCAAATATGGCCCTGTTTTTGGGCCTCTGTCCCCCAATTATCAGGCTTTGTCCAGGTGTCATGCAGTAAGAGTTTGATAGGTATGGTCTGTCATTATTTAGTGCTGTCATTCCTGCTATCATCCCAATGATGTTGTGGAATCCTACACATGTTGTGGGGTAGGGGGCATAAATATGAGGGCAAAGGCTGGACTACATGTTGAACCCTGTACAGTCAAGAGATCGGTGTATAGAGAATGCTCTTAGATGCCCTTGTAACAAATTTTATGTGGGGAAGAGTAAGAAGTGTTTTAAACAGGTGAGAGATATTACTAATATGAAAGAAGAAAGTTCTATAGCTGTACATTTTAATACATTTCACCATGGGGACAGTAGTGGGTTACAAGGAACTGTTTTGGAAAAGGTCTGTTTCTCAGTTTGATAGAACACTTAGAACAATTATTATGTAAAGAATCAGTTTACTTTTTAACATTTGATACTTTACCCCTAGGGGGTTAAAAGAAGACTGTAATTGGAGGCTGTTTATTTAAATATGTAATTAAGTGTTAATTGCTTCTTCTATTTAAGGCAAGTAGGTTTTGTAATGTTTTAATATTGGAAGGCTTTGGCCAAGACGTCAGAGTATATTAAATATGTGTTGATTACTGGCTGGTTGTTTTTTCTGTTTACTATCTTCAGTCATTTTAGCTGTTTTGCTAAGAGGTTGGTGTATGTCTGGCCATTGTGTATGGCTTATCATGATTTTGTAGCATTGTACTGTGTACTTATTAGTTGGGCTGTGTGGGGGAGCGGTCAGATGTCAGTGGCATGGGTCCTTTTGTATTCAACTGTGCATGCTGTTCCAGTTATGGGTGGTCTATCAGCAGTATATGTTTGTATGGGCGTTTTGAGACATATCCCATAACAGTTCCGGCTACATTGGCACAGTATATGTAGGGAAATTGTGTGACTGTCATTGAGGATATATCTGTCCACACAGCCATTATACTGTAGTATTTGGTAGGCTTAACGGTATGTAGCTGTGACTGTGTTACAATTGTTTGTGTGTATGCACTTTCATACCGCTGTCTGTCAGTACAGTTCCATTCCTGTAGTGCGTGCTGTAGTAGCTAATGCATATGTAATTCCCCAAAGCTGGTTTGGGGTAGTGATGTGTTGTCCTGACTGTAGTTTGGATGTTGTAACCACAACAAATAACCAAAAATACCAGCACCAAAGACAAGGACACAGGTCGACAACTCCGTCTAACATCCGTTTATTGAAACAAAACTGTGACTGCAGTTTGGATGATTCTTGGCAACATGCTTGTCAGCTCAGTGTAGTTTCCCTAATGTTACATAGCTGCGCTCGTAGATCTCAAGCCTCCAGGTGTTCATAGTAAATACCGTTGTCTGGCTCATATAATTGGTCTGGTACCCATGACAGGTGTATATTGCTGATAATTCAGTGGGAGGATGTGTAGAATATACTCACTAGATAATGAGAGGCAATTAATTTTTCAGGCATCTGATATTGCATTCAGAATATGTTAGGAAAGACAGTGCTACTGCAGCACCTTCTGCAGTTTATCTACCCAATTATTTCCAATGTGTTTCCTATTTCCATACCCTTGTCACCCCACTTTGTCTGGCTTGGTCCAGACTCTTTGTACTAATGTGTTCTGGGGTATGACAGCACTGCATATTAATATATGTATATGCTCATAGATATGTACTAGGCTAATGGCCCTTGGGCCTTTACAAGCCTAGCCATAGGATTACCCTGGCATAGTGCCACCCGACCTTTGTTCCCAGTGCGTCTGTCGAATAGAGCCACTGGAGTTATTCCTGGGGTGAAGTTTCTGTTTCCCGTCCACTCATCAAGATTTCTCTTGAAGAGGGTCAGCGAGGTGCCCTGCTTGACATGTATGGGAAGTCTGTTCCAAAGTATGGGCAGTCTCTGGATTATGAACCTGACCCTCCAGCATGTTCTGTTAATTGTGGTAATGTGGTTGAGGTCACTGGAGTGTGTGGTACGGAGGGATTGGGATTTCTTTAGAGGTAGCATTTCTAACAAAACTGGGTCAGACATGGCTTTGTAAGTGTAGCAGAGATGACCTCTAAGTAGGCAATATGACACTGAGAATAATTGGAGTTTTTTGAGTCTGTCCATATAGGACAATTGTTTAAGGCCTAGGATCCTCTTTGTCAGGTACTTTTGGGGCCTCTCCAGTTGTTGCAGGTGTCTAGTGAGGTACATGCCAAATGGGACATTGTACTCGATGACTGGCCTAATGTGTGAAGAGTAGAGGGAGACAATGACCTCTTTCTTCCTGGATGCAAAACCCTTAGTAATGAGATATGCCACATGGAATGACCTTTTGACCATAGCGGCAATGTGGTGATCAAAAGAGAGGTTGCTGTCAACCTGTGTTCCCAGATCTCTTATAACGCCTTCCGTGTTCAGCAGACTACCATCAGTGTGGTACTTCATGGGAACTGGGTTTTTGCCAAATGGGATGACAGCACATTTTTTGGCACTGAGCTTAAGGCCATGGTTCTGACACCAGTTGTTGGTCTCAGTGTGGCCATTCTATAGGATGTCAACATCACTTGGGTAGTTAATAATACCTCCCAACTTGCAATTGTCTGCAAACGTTGTCAGCCAGAGTCCCTACGTGTTGGCCTGGACGTCAGAGAAGTAGATACCAAACAGAAGAGGACCCAGGACCGAACCATGTGGGACTCCACTCGTGACTAGTCAGCATTCTGACTTGGAGTCAGCTACTTTCACACTGTGGGTTCTATCTGTGAGCCAGTTTGCAACCCACCTAGTGATATAGGGTTTGATGCCAAGCTTAGTGAGTTTTTCCATTATTCCTGAGTGGGGAATGGTATCAAAAGCCTTGGCCAGATCAAGGTAGGCTGTATGAACCACTTTGCCTTCATCCACAGCTCTGGTGACTGACTCAAAGAGGTTGACCAAGTTGATCAGGCATGATCTACTCTTCACAAAACCAAACTGCGTGGGATCCAGAGTTTGGAGATTCCCTATATCCTTGTTTATTAGGTCCATGATGACGCATTCCATAGCTTTGCACATCAGACTCGTCACGCTAATGGGGTGATAGTTCCCAGGGTCTGTAGTCGCTCCTCCTTTGTGGAGAGGGATAACTGAAGCAGTGCGCTATTCGGTAGGCACAAACCCTGAGATGAGGCTGTAACTGAACAGGGCACACAGGGGAGGTGCCAGTTCACTCTGTAATTCATGTAGACTACAACCAGGGATACTGTCAGGTCCCATAGAAGCTGTATTCTTGGCCTTGGACAGTGCTGTTTTAACCTGTGCAGCAGTAATACTGGGTGCCTGGAAATCTACTGGTATTATGATTGGTCCTTTGGGGGGAAAGGGGTAAAGTTGGCACTGACTCTGTTGGCCAGCATACTAGCAATATCTGTTTGCTCAGTATAGGAGGTACCATTGTGCAGTAGCTCAGGCTACATCTGGGTATTGCCATGGAGATTCTTTACATACCTATAGAAGGCCTTGTGGTTGTCTTTACCATCTGCTGCAATTCTGTTTTCATAGCTAGCTTTAGAGGATTTGATGAGGGATCTCAACTTTTTGTTGAGGCTGATAATGGCGTTTTTCCAGTCTCTGGACTTCACCTTATTCCATTACAGTTTCATCCTTCTGTTGTAGAGTTTGTTTATGGCAGGGGACCACCAGATTGGCTTCCTTTTTTTGGAGGTGAGCGCCTTGGTTCTCTTGGGTATGGCTAGATCCATGCATTGGTTTATGCGTTCGTACAATGCATTGTTATATGATTTTGCAGTCACGCAACTATTCACCATTTGCATGGGTGCTGTGAAGTTAGCTACCTCTGTTTTTAGGAGCCCAAAGTTAGCTTTGGAGAAGTTTCTCATGGTGGTTACCTTTGCGGGGGGGGGGGGGAGGTTGTGGATTTCCAAGGTGATTAGTTTGTGGTCGGATCTTACCAGGGAGGAGCTGACTACTGGTGTTGAGCAACTGTCGCCCATGTTAGTAATGACCAGGTCAAGGATGTTGCTACCTCTGATGGGGGTAAGAACGAGATGGTCCAGGGCATTGGAATTAATGATCTCCAGGAAATGTTGGACAAGTGTATTGGTACATGAGTAGTTTACCCAGTTAATGGAGA